>NC_089839.1:31989600-32269600 GCF_035609145.1 Eleutherodactylus coqui
CTTATCTGACATTTGAAGGTTTGATTCCTTCTCCCACAAGAGGATATATGCTGGTTTTGTGGTTTCTTGAGGGCCGATAACGTTCCTTTTAAGGGTTGCAATTCTCCTACCAGTATGACACTGTGAAGTGATAATTTGTACCTGTAATAGTCTGGCTGCTGGATATACTTTAATGAATATTTATATTACACTAGCTTACCCGGCGCGCGTTGCTGCGAAGACAGAAATACATACATACATTCGTTTTTATATATCTAGATAACTAATCACAGTGCAGCTTTCATGTTACCTCAGTGGTATAATATATAACAACCAATCGCAGCGCAGCTTACATGTTACCTCAGCAGTATAATATATATAAACCACCAATCACAGCGGAGCTTTCATGTTACCTGAGCAGTAAGAGAAATAACCAATCAAAGCGCAACTTTTATTCTACCTCAGCAATATAAAAAATAGCAACCAATCACAGCGCAGCATTAATTTTACCTCAGCGGTATAATATATAGAAACCAATAACAGCACAGCTTTCATGTGACCTCAGTAGTATAAGAAGTAGCAACCAATCACAGCACAGCTCTTATGTTGCCCCAGCAGTATAATATATAGCAACCAATCACAGCACAGCTTTCATGTTACCTCAGCGGTATAATATATAACAACCAATCACAGCAAAGCTTTCATGTTACCTCAGCAGTATAATATATAGCAACCAATCACAGCACAGCTTTCATGTTACCTCAGCAGTATAAGAAATAGCAACCAATCACAGCACAGCTTTCATTTTACCTCAGCATCCCCAATATCCAGCAATTGTCTTGCGAAACGTTCGGCGGATGCATCATTTTCTGGTTGAACACTCATCCCGTTGCTCGTAATGCCTTTTGCTTTCGTGCTTGAGATGGAAATCAAACGATCTTTGTCTGCGGGGCATAACTGTCGATGCTCGCACGCGTGCCACCTATCGTAGGATAGTTGTACTATGCCAGTAATCTTCCCAGGAGTGTACTCAGCAACTTCCCAAAGTCTCATGGCAATTGGATGAATGGTGTAGTAATGCATAAAGGACAGACAGACAGACAGACATTCATTTTTATATATATAGATGACATCAGGAAGAGAGAGAATTAGATTCCGTACATAAAATTTGGACGCTAATTCTTTTGCGCTTATAATTGAATAATCGAGTTGGGACCTATAAGCTTTTCCTATTTATGACATAATGAATGCTCGTGCCAAATTTCAAGTTTCTATGACATTGGGAAGTGAGAGAATTACATTCCGTACATAAAATTTGGACGCTAATTCTTTTGCGCTTATAATTGAATAATCGAGTTGGGACCTATAAGCTTTTCCTATTTATGACATAATCAATGCTCGTGCCAAATTTCAGGTTTCTATGACATTGGGAAGTGAGAGAATTAGATTCCGTACGTTAAATTTGGACGCTAATTCTTTTGCGCTTACAATTGAATAATCGAGTTGGGACCCATTAGCTTTTCCTTTTTATGACATAATCAATGCTCGTGCCAAATTACATCAGGAAGTGAATTAGATTCCATTCGTAAAATTTGGACGCTAATTCTTTTGCACTTAGAATTGAATAATCAAGTTGGGACCTATTAACTTTTCCTATTTATGACATAATCAATGCTCGTGCCGAATTTCATGTTTCTACGACATCGGGAAGTGAGAGAATTAGTAGCAATGATGGAAATCGAAAGATCTACGTGGGGGGGGGGGGGGCGTAACGGTCGACGACGCTCGCACGCGTGCCATTTATCATAGGATAGATGTACTATGCAGTAATCTTCCCAGGAGTGCACTCAACAACTTCCCAAGGTTTCATGGCGATCGGATGAATGGTGTAGTAGCGCATAAAGGACAAACAGACAGACAGACATACATTCAATTTTATATATATATAGATTATTAAATAATACTAAACACAACTCCGTCCTGATCCGCACACAGAAACTTCCCCTCCTCCCACCCAACAATCTTGGATACACTGAGCTGATCATGTGACTGCCTCCTTCCACCCATGTGACCAGTCACATGACTATGACATCACCACAGGTCCTGTAAACCCACGGCTGCTCCTGGTAAGTACAATGTCCGACTCCTGTAATGTGCGCCGTGTAGCTGATGCTAAGTCTCTGATGTGAGCGGGGGTCTGTACTAGGGTCCTGTAAGAAGAGGGACCCCAAGATATCTGTACCCCAAACTCAAACCCCCACACAGTAATAATTACACTACAAAGTAAAGGCTCCATTGTGCCCCAAAGTAATAAGACTTATCTGCGCCATTAACAAGGGGAAAGCAGCTCTTTTGTGTACTCCTCCAAGTAACAGCGGCTCCTCTCTGTCCCCTCCTCCAAGTAACAGCGGCTCCTCTCTGTCCCCTCCTCCAAGTAACAGTTGCCCCTCTCCCCCCCAACTAACAGTTGCCCCTCTGTCCCTCCCCCCTCCAAGTAACAGCAGCCCCTCTCCGCCCCCTCCAAGTAACAGTGGCCCCTCTCTGCCCTCCCCTCAAAGTAACTGCAGCTCCTCTGTCCCCCCCTCCAAGTAACAGTGACCCCTCTCTGTCCCCCCCTCCAAGTAACAGTGGCCCTTCTGCCCCCCCTCCAAGTATCAGCGGCCCCTCCTTGTCCCCCCCTTCAAGTAACAACGGCCCCTCTCTGCCCCCCCCTCCAAGTAAGAGCGGCCCCTCTCTGCTCCCCCTCCAAGTAAGAGCGGCCCCTCTCTGCCCCCCCCCTCCAAGTAACAGTGGTCCAAATGTTGGTATTTCCCCCTATGTAATAGAGGTCCCTCCAAATATTGGTATTTCCCCCGTACTAACGGTCCCTCTATGTGTAACCACAAGTAACAGCAGTCCTCCTGTACTTCATTGCCCTAAGTAATAACGGTCCCTCGACTATCTCTCCCAAGTACTAACGGTCCTATTTCATATCCAACAAGTATAAGTGGCCTCTATACGTCCCCCATCCCCCCATAACAGCGCTGTAGGTTGTAATCCCCCCATAAACCTACACAAAGAAGGAGGACAACATCTACCCCTCAGTGTCTCCTAAAATGTTTCTACTTATTATCTCCATAAAAGAGTTTTCTTTTTTACATTGGATTTTCTGTGGTTTTTACATTTGTTCATCATCTTTCCATTCAGGTTCCGGCATCCTAGTATCACCTTTTGGGGTCTTCCATATGAGAGAGCTTTTCTGATTAACCTGCCAAGGATGGAGAGGAAGAGGAAGAGGAAGGAGACGACGGAGAGTCTATTACATCTCACCCTAGAGATCCTCTATCAGCTTACTGGAGAGGTGAGAGATACTGATGACGTCACGTGACATTCTTATATATAATAACAGATGGACATGTCTGAAAAGGTGAGGGACTCTACAAATGTACAGTAATACCATCTATTAGTACTTCTCTCTCATCAGGATTATACAGTAGTGAAGAAGACCTCTAGTGAGCGCTGGCAGAACTTTGTGTCTGAAGGTTGTGGAAGAACCCTGAGCCCAATCACAGGGCCTTCAACTCACTACCCCATACATGAGGACTTCAATGGACAGAAGATCCTAGAACATGTCCTCAAGATGACGGAACTGCTGACAGGAGAGGTGACGCTGCGGGGAATGGGGGACATTATACAGTAACAGGAGGGCTGTGGAGGATGACTGTATATTGTGTGTGTCAGGTTCCTATAAGGTGTCAGGACGTCACTGTCTATTTCTCCATGGAGGAGTGGGAGTATTTAGAAGGACACAAGGATCTGTACAAGGAGGTCATGATGGAGGATCAGCAGCCCCTCACTTCACAAGGTAATAGACATATATAAGTACGCATGACCTTTAAACAGTACCTGCACTCTCACTTTGGAGCGCTTTTGCTCTGTCCGCCGGTTTCGGCTTAAGACGGCCCCGTATAGCGCTATATGGGGGAGTCTTTAGCTGCCAGAAAGACGTGAAAACAGCCGACGGAGCACCAAGTGAAAGTGCAGGGACTCTTGGATATTTGAAGAAGGAGTCCAGTCACTGTATGTGTGTCTTACAGATAGATCCGGTAACAGTACATCCCCAGAGAGCCGCCCCAGTCCTCTCCATCCACAGGATTATCCGGTACGTGGAGAAATTCCCTGCTAGGCTGTAAAGGTTTTGCATTCAATACTAAATTGTCCCCAACCCTTTGAGACTAACTGGGTCTAACAGAAGTTTCTCTCTGCACTGAAACAACACACAGTCTGTCTAGCTACGCCGAATGTACATTTGTATGAGGTGCTTATGGTTGTCATTAAGCAGTCATCTAATGTCTAGGAGACCTGCAGCTGGTTCCCTCATATAACTACTGCTCTCCTGTCATTATTGGTCATCATGCTAATTAATGATCTTTTTTGCTCATGTAAGACATTCCTCTACATCTGTCTGACTTTTGCAGTATTTGTTTCCCAGCTTTTCCCTCAGGGTGATGATCTGAAGAATATTGATGCTGCAGCCATAGTGGTAAAAGAAGAGGTAAATGTGTGGGGTGATGAGCGGTGTAAGGAGGAGATTCCCACAGGTAACCGTCCAGGTGAGCAGTAACCACTTAGTAATGCAAAGAACAGTCACAACTTCTATTCTTTCATCATCTGCAACTTTTTTATGCTACAGTTTTAAGCTCTGTGTCCTGTTACATTTTTCACCTGTGTATTCGCCCATTTAGCTGAAACACAAATTAAATGTGGGTGTAAATGTGATAACACTACAGGAGATAACACATGAGGAGTATTTACAGTATGGATAGAAAAATACAGCAGGAATATGAACATAAAAGAAACCTCTGTGAGTAAGGCCTATTTCTTCATCATCTGCTGTCAGTACTGAGGGAGGAAGAGTATTTCCCCATTTTTGGGACTAAGGAACCATTAGTTGCTATTAGACTAAAGCCTGTTTCACACGGCTGATGTGATATCGCATCGGTGGTGGCATTTTTGTAGCGCTACAAAGTCACGTGACAAGGATTTTTTTTTGGGGGGGGGGGGGTTGGTTGATATATAGGCCCTATGCCAAAATGAAAATAAGCCCTAGCTGCAGAACCCCCCCCCCCTCCTAAAAAAAACAAAACACATACATCACCTAAGAAGCTCCGTCCGGTTCTGCTGCATCCTCTACACAGTCCCGGGCACTGGTCTTCAGGCGCTCAGCCAATGAGAGGCAGTGCTTCCTAGAGTCAGGGAATTTCCAATCACTGACTCTTTTTCTGCAGCTAGGGCTTAGTTTAGGGCTTTGACAGTAGCATTTGCTACTTTTAAAGTTGCATCACACGACACGAAAACCACGTTTTCGTGCTATGCGGTGCAATAGAGAGGAAGGCTCCATAAGGAAACATGGGCTACAAAACATCGCAAGTCGCAGGCATATCGCAGGACCCGCAAGGTTTTTGACTCGAAAGTTGCATGCTACAAAACATCCCAAATGTGAAGGAATCCATAGGGAAGCATGGGCTTCACCTACATGCGAGTTGTCGCAATGCGAGAAAAGCGTGCGACTTTGTCGCCCGTGTGAAACAGGCCTAATGCTAAGAGAATCCAGAACACGGAGACAAAACCAGATAACAGAATCTGCATCGTGAAGACGTAGAATCCAGGTGCCTGCCATTAAAGACGGCCAATATATCCTGACTCAAGTATATAATTACCAGCGCTCTACACGTTATTAAAGGGCTTTTCCAGGGAGAATACTATTGATGACCTATCCTCAGGATAGCTCATCAATAGTTAATCGGTTGGGGTCCATCGTTTGAGACCCTGACCGATCAGCTGATTGTACGCCCGCTGCCAGAGCAGCAGATACACTGGGGTTGTTGCGGAAGCCTCTGCTCCGACCTCTGTGTAGTGGCTGGCGCTTGTAACTGCAGAAGTCGGAGCAGAGGCAATGGAAGAAACTCCGCTATCCGTGACACAGCGGAGGATTGCTTCTTCCCCGAAGTGATGCAAGGTTGTTTTGACATGAAAACGCCTCACATTTACAGGGAATTCACATGGTGGGGAGCGAGATATGGGGCTGTGATTCATGGTCCCATATAGTGCTCGCCAGTATGAAGTTAGCCTAAGAGATATAGAGGCACAATCACTCATGAGAGCACCAAATCCTACATTCTAACTACAATCAAAAATAAATCCAATAATGACCAGGTGACACAAAATATGTTTAAAGTATTATGAATAGTGTCATTTAGATATTCAATAGAACGAATGTCTCCATTTGTAGCGCTCCGTTAGGGAAGGTTGTGCAGTATGTTTCCAAAATAGTGCTATAGCATACTTAGCCGCCATTAGAATATGTAGGCGCAGCCTGGCACCAGTTTTAGAAAGAGTTCTCAGAGGAACATTTATTATATAAATCATGGGGTGTATAGAAATGTTTTGGGAAAAAAGGTGGAAAAGTTCCTCTTTGGGATGGGCATCTCCAATAAGGTTCTGGAAAGTTGAATTGAATTTGTGAAGTAAAGAGAGTGCATAATACTGTGCCACTAATCCGTTCCCACCCCAGGACGTAAGTTTACGTCCTAGTTGGGAAGGGGTTCCTGCAAATGGGCATAAATTTATCGCAGGATGCTGAAACTGCACATGTGTAATCATATAAGTCGCTTGCTTAGGGGACTTGAACTTGTGATCATTTCATTGCGTCTACAATAGACTGTAATACTCCAGTATTGCAGTATATTTAATTTTTAACATTCATATATTAAGCCTTGCCAGGGTAGGGTTTATTGTGGTTAGATAAATGGCAATCTCGTGAACCTTAACTAGGCCTAGGACTACCATGGCAATCATTGGCATTTCGTGATCCTGTCAGAGGGGGACCACCCTTCCTCTGGCTGAAAGGGATTAGTTACTGAAATTTGCTGCATGCTTTCCAGTCTTGTATGGAAATTTTATATACAAATGTTATAAAATATCAAATTTCTAATTTTTATTCCAAAATAACAAAAATGCATTTTATTGTTGGCAGATGCCGGTACATGGAGCTCAGGGGAACATCTGATGTCTTCAGATTTTAAAGCAGAAAATTTCAATATTGCACAAGATACATTAGAAGAGCCCACTATTATCCCAGATAAACAGTCAGCCCTTCACAGCAAATATTTATCATCTGATCCTTTTAAACAGGCTCTGACTGTTAAGCAAGATAAAAGTCACAGAAGTGATGTTGAACATCAGAAATCTCCCACAGGGGCAAAGCGATTTTCATGTTCAGAATGTGCTCAATGCTTTACTTTGAAATCAACTCTTAATGTACATCGAAGAATTCACACAGGAGAGAAACCATATTCATGTTCAGAATGTGGGAAATGCTTTTACCAGAAATCACATCTTATTAGTCATCAGAGAACTCACACAGGGGAGAAGCCATTTTCATGTCCTGAGTGTGGCAAGTGTTTTACAATGAAAACGGATCTTGTTACACATCAAAGAACTCACACAGGAGAGAAGCCATTTTCATGTACAGAGTGTGGGAAATGCTTTGCTGTGAAATCACATCTTGCTAGACATCATAGAATTCACACAGGAGAGAAGCCATTTTCATGTTCAGAATGTGGGAAATGTTTTATCCAGAAATCGGGTCTTGTTACACACCAGAAATCTCATTTGAAGGCATTTTCATGTAGTCAGTGTGGGAGATGTTTTACTCTGAAATCAAGTCTTGTTGAACATGAGATCAGTCACACAGAAGAGAAGTCGTATATTTATGTAGGAAATGTCTTACCCAGCAATCATATTTTGTTAGACATTAGGGGGCTTACTCAGGGGCAGAGCCAATTTCAGGTTCTGAATGTGGGAAATGTTTTGCTTTGAAAACAGATCTAGTTAGACATCAGAGAATCCACAAGGGACAAAGCCATTTTCATGTTCGGAATGTAGGAACGTTATGGCATAAAATTAATTATTGTTAATTATGTCATGGTGAATGCCATAAAAAAAAAAGTCGGAATTGCAGATTTTGTTAAGAATGCCTCCAGAAAAAAACACCAATAAAAATGATATATTCCCAAAAACTGGATCAATGAAGACTAGAACTCTGCAAAAAACACTCAGTTGATGGGAGAATAAAATGCAATGTATTGACACAAAAGCACTTTAAAAAAAAAAAAAAGTTAACCTTTATGAAGCCTTTCCAATCCAGTGTCAGACCTCTTCTGACATTGAGATTTCCCTGCATAGCTCTCCTGTCGGACGAAGTCCAACACATATTTCTAACACTATACAGAAGAGAGTTGCAATGTCGGAGCTCTCTTCTGTAAATGTACGAGGGAAGTTCATTAAATATTTCCCCTGACCCACTTCTATTTATCGCAGGATGATGAAACTGCACATGTGTAATGCTTTAAGTATCTATAGGTTACGTTCCAATTTGTAACTCTGCACTGATAACGGTCTTTCTTTTACTGGTGCTGCAGTGGTGCAAGGTCTGATAATGGGCCAGTGGAATACAGAGCAGTCATCAAGTTGCTTTACTTGAAAGGCCGCACAGCAAGGAAGACGTTTGATGAGATGAAAGAGGTTTTTAAGGAGGATTCCTCAGCATATGATCTAGTCAAGAACTGGCTTCGCCAATTCAAATGTGGTCGGACTTCGGTTGAAACGGCTCCAATTCCAGGGCGACCCCACTCCGCTACCGATGAACAAACCATCGAGCAAGTGAAAGCTGCCATTTTGGAAAATCGATGCGTTACGATTTGCGACCTAGCCCAAAAGTGTCGAGATTAGTCTGGGGTCCGTGGAAAAAATCATCCAAGACCATCTTCCTATGCATAAGGTATTCACTCACACCTTTCCAGAAGCAGGAATGAGTTGAATGCTCCCAGGTTCTTTTGATGATGTGCCATGGAAACCAGGAGGACTTTTTCAACAGACTGATCACACAGGATGAAAGCTGGGTCCATCACTATGATCTGGAGATTAAAGTCCAGTCAATGCAATTCGGACTCCCCTAATCCAAAGAAGGCACGGGCCCAACCCTCGGCAAGCAAGGTCATGCTCACAGTGTTTTGTGACAAGCATGGATTTTTTTAGCCTAGATCATGATTACTGGGGCATACTATGCTTCACTGCTGCGGAAACTGCAGGAGGCCATGAAGACCAAGAGACGTGGCATGCTCACCAAAGGTGTCCTCTTTCTGCAAGTTAATGCCCCAGTTCACAACTCACAGTGTTGCCCAGATGGAGATTCTACCACATTCCCCTAATTGACCTGACCTCCCATCATCGCACTTTCACCTCTTTCCAACAATGAACTCATTTTTGAAGGGCAAGCACTTTCCAGATGATGAGACTCTGATTTCTGAAGTCACAACGTGGCTTTTGGAGCCACCTGTCGACATCTACAAGCAAGGTGTTTACAGTTGCATAAAGAGATGGGAGAAGTGTTTGTTCCTATGTGGCACCGATGTAGAGGAGGACTAATAACTGTGCCAAGTTTCATTGTTCTCAGTGGGTCAGGGGAAACCTTTAATGAACACTACTCTTATTACAGTATGCAGGAGAGGTCTTTCCTCTGCATAGTGTAATATACATATACAGAAGAGAACTCAGATGTCGGATCTCTCCCCTGCATACTGTAATATACAGAAGAGAGCTCCAATGACGGAACGCTCTCCTATATTGTGTAATATACGTCCATAGTAATATATATATATAAAATTTCTTTTGAGCAATTCCAAAGAATCCACAACACTCTTTCCCACCCAAAAAAATAAGAACTGGGAAGAATGTGGGTGGTATGGAAATTAGATTCGAAAGGGTTAAACTGGAGTGTGAAACCAACATCCAAAATAACCAGCATATTCTGACAGTGTTACTGAACATGGATATAAAAGAACAGCAAAAATGCTAAATCCTGCCATCAGAAAAAGTACCTCAACTGTATTATAAATAGCATATAATGGCCTTCAAAAATTGCTAAAATATGTTATATCCAATAAAGTTTATGAAATAACAATTGTATATATTGTTGTCATCATTTCAAAAATTATTGCAAGAAGGACCAGAAAGAAAACAGAAAGAAGTGAAGAAAGGAAGAGAGGGGAGAAAAAAAAAGGGAGAGTGGGGGGCTGAACCTGAGGCAGATGCAGTAGACATAATCAAAGCCAAGACAGCACATGGCCCACTACCCTTGCTCCTCCAACCAATCTAGGAAGTCCATCTTCATCCGTAAACTCCATTTATCTAAATCAGGTATTTGTAAAGTTATAAAGGTAATGGTTAGGAGTCAGAAGAAAAGCCTTTTGTCAATCTGCATCAGTCGGCTGGGTATAAAGCTTGGGAAGGGCTACGTACTGAAGATAGTGAGCAATATATGGGATAGTTGAACCTCTCAAAGTTCTTTTTTTTTTATAGCACAGATGGCAAGGATACCAGAGGGTTAGCAATATATAGCAGCAGATTGTCAGCTTATAAGGCCAAGTTATTGTATATTGAGTAGGTCCTACTCCAATACCTTTAATAATAGGGTTCACCCGCAGTGCCACTGCCAGATGCTCCATTGTTATGATCTACAACAATGGTGAAAGTGGGCATAGCTGTCTAGTACCATTCTGTATCTGCAATGTGTCAGACAACACACAATTAACACAAACCCTTGTGGTGGGGTTGTAAAGTGCCAAGATTTTTTCAAGAAGGGATGGGTCAAGCCCTATGTGCTGCAAGATGCTATGAAGGAACACCCAATGCAAAAGCACATTTATAAATCTGGTTTTCTAGGCAGCGTCCACTGTCAGTGCCGGAGTACGCTGGGGTCGGAGTGGAAGCCGCTGCTTCAACCCCTTGGTAGCGGCCTGCGCTCGTAATGGCAAGCGCAGGTCTCTTTGCAATTAATAGAACATATAGGTGTTGTGATGGATAAAAGGCATACCCCAGTGACACAACATATCCATGAAGAACATGGTGGAAATCCGGATTGTTTGAGGTTTATGGCACTTGAGATAATATGGCCATCCCTGGGGTCGGGTGGGGGTGTTGATGTAGATTTTGAACAGAGATTACGGTCCCCCCCTCTAGGTGGTCTGAATGAACCGCTGAACTATAGTTCATGGTTCATAGTTGATGGGGGTAATTAATGTAATCTCTTTTGTGGATCCCAAACATTGTCCCATACACGGTCCCTCCTTGGGTTATATTTCGAGCCTTTATCCATCTAGTGCCTTTTGATACCATTCATACATATCTATATAGTCTTTGGTATATACATCCAGCCCTAATCCGTCCTTTGCTATCATCCATTCATATTATCCAGCCCATGGTTCCCGTCCAGAAGCTGCAGTATATCTGAAGGATTGGTTGCCTTGGTATAATGCCACTGTTAATAAACCAATAATATTTGTTGATTTCTATCGTTAATCTGTTCTCCCTTAGGGCTTAGTCAGACGGGCGTTTTTTGCCGCGATTTGCGCATGCGCATGCGTCCGGCGATTTTTTTAAAACCATTGCTTCGCAATGGTATCGGACACATGAGCGCTTTTTATGCGCTCGTCCGAAAAATTATAGAACAAAAAAATCGCAGATCGCACCTATCTGCGATCTGCGATTTCTGTTCGCTTCTGTATATGCGCTCAATGGGGCCGGCGGCAGCAGCGCCGACCCCATTGAGAACATATAGAAGACAAATCATTCTTCTCTGCCACAGCTGTAACAGCTGTGGCAGAGAAGAACGATGTTTGCCCATTGAATTCAATGGAGCGGCAATACAGCCGCTCCATTGAAAGCAATGGGCTGCCGGCGTGCGCGGGGTGAATTGTCGGGAAGGGGTTAAATATATAAACCCTTCCCTGCAATTCATGCTAAAATGTGTTAAAATAAAAAAAAATTGTATACTCACCTTTCCGCTGCAGCCAGAGTCCAGCCGCGGCCGCTGTCAGTTCTCCTGAACTGCTTCTTGGCACTATTCAGCCGGCGGGGCTTTAAAATCCCCGCCTGCTGAATGATCTGCCTCTGATTGGTCACAGCCTGACCAATCAGAGGCCGGTTTCACTCACACACCCATTCATGAATTTATGAATGGGTGAGTGACTGCTGCCTCTCAGCGCTGAGCCAATCAGGGGCAGGTCTGACTCACATCCATTCATGAATTCATGAATGGGTGTGAGTGAGGCATGCCTCTGATTGGCTCAGCGCTGAGCCAATCAGGGGGCAGGTCTGACTCACACCCCCTTCACACCCACTGCAGGACGGCCGCTCGGAGCTGCCGGCAGAAGGTGAGAATGCAATTTTTTTTTATTTTAACAAATTTTTGGATGAATTGCAGGTAAGGGCTTATATATTTAAGCCCTTACCGACAATTCATCCCGGGCTCGCCCGCAGCGCATTGCTTTCAATGGAGACGGCTGTATTGCCGTCTCCATTGAATGCAATGCGCTGGACAGCTCCGGCCCGTTTCTAATGAAACGCGGCTAGGAGCAGATTTTCGGGCGATTTGCGGGCGACTTGCGCGCACCGGTCACGCGATTTGCGGATGCGCATCCGTCATGCGATCCGCAAATCGCGGCAAAAAACGCCCGTCTGACTAAGCCCTTAGTCCTAATAGCGATACAATATGGGGGTATTTTTGCCCCCTGTACTGGTTGGACAGAGAGGATTTTTAATGAGAAGCAATTAAATTTGTCAAATTAATTAGCTTAGACCCAACCCTATCCACTATATATAGGTCTAGTTAATACCTACCGCGTCAGTATTAAATAATAGAGAAAAGTATAAGAAGGAAGGAAACCTTGTGCTGCTGTTAGGACTAAGAAAACAGAAGAACAATAGAAATCAACGCTTCCCTTACGACTTACCAGCAGCACAATATGGGGTTTTATCAAAGAGATACCCCCATCAGGAAGGTCTTCATACTGAGTACTGCTCAAAACTGAATATTCCAAGAATATCCTATCTGAGAACCTGGAATTTAACCTATGAAAGGTTCATGAAAATGTTGTGGGAGCTCCAAGCAGCTGAGTTACAGACATACTATAATGGTAATAAGCATCTATCTGCCCCAATGGCAGAAACAGCTTGAGTGGAATGAGCCTTAATAAATTCAGGGGGTTCTAGGTCCTGTTATGGATCTCTTAATTGCATCCTTGATGCTCTTACTCAAAGTGGGTTCAGATGCCTTCATGCCTCTATTTTTGTGGAAAAAAGAATAAGAATGTTCTGTAGCTTTTTTATTTCCTAAGCTCTCACAATACATTTTTACACATCTTAAGACGTTTAATGTATGTAATCTAACCTCCTCCTCCTCAGAAGGATTTAGGTGAAATATCGGAGAAAATACAGAAGGGAAATCACCTGATTTGTATTTCTGAAAGATGGTACTTTGGAGATATCTTAGCAGCATTTCATCTGGCTAAAAAGTGATGTAAGGCTCTGACTATAAGCGGGCCTGGAGCTCGCCTACTCTTTTGGCTGATGTGATTGGCAATAGGGAGATTACTTTTATAGAAAGGAGGTTGCGATCTACCACCTACAGAATATCAAGGGGCGGTAAAGATAACACCTTTAATATTATAGACAGATCCCATTGCTGAATTAGCCTAAGAATTGTAGGCTGAAATCTCGCTGAGCCCCTTAAAACCTTTTTACCAAGCGGTCTTGGAACAGTTGTCTGATTGGAAAGGATCACATGGCCACAACCTACAATTTAAGTGTAAACACACTTGATTGTTTTGTCCATCTTGTAAAAAGTATAGTATGGCTAATGGAATTAAGACTGCATGGGATAGTCCTCCAGAACCGAGTAGGGACTGGTCAACCTCCAAGCTGTCAGGTTGAAGCTCTTCAGATGAGTGCAAAGCTGCTTGCCCTAAGACACCAGGTCCTGCAGAGGGGTAGCCTCCAGTAAGAACCTTGACTTATGTATATGTCCACGGTGAAAAACAAACTCTTAGGCCAGAACTGTGTCAAGGCTATTGCCATGGCCTGGTGTTGCCTGATTATCATCAATACGTTTGGTATCATGGAAACTGGAAGGAATATGTATGCCACTCTGACCTCCATGAAATGGGCACAGCATCTACCTTCTTTTTATATAGAGCAGAATGTCTCCACCTTGATGTTTACTCTTGTTGCCATGAGATCTACCTCTCACAAACCTATCGAAGTGCCATCTTATGGAATATATCTGGATTTATGGACCACTGTCCTGCTATTGAGTGGCTATGGCTCAACAGGTCTCCCACTGTGTTCAACTGTACTGCAGGTAGATGGGTTAGATACTTCTCTGCCCATGACCAGATCTTGTGCACATCTTTCTTAAAGGGGTTGTCCCGCGAAAGCAAGTGAAGTTATACACTTCTGTATGGCCATATAAATGCACTTTGTAATATACATCGTGCATTAAATATTGGCCATACAGAAGTTATATACTTACCCCCCCCCCCCCCCCGGTGTTGGCGTCCCCGTCTCCATGGCGCCGACCGAAGCCTTCTTCTCCCTCGATTAGACGTGCTTGCGCAGTCTGCTCTTCTGTCCCGTTGAATGGGACTGCTCCGGCGTGCTCGCGATGCACAGGTTGCCCGCGCATGCGCAGACCAGCTGCAAAACACATTTACATACATGATCTAGCCCCCTGGCATAAGCTTTCCAAACATGACTCATTTCCTGGACTACATGAAACTTTGTAGCCCCTTATGCTGTGTTCACTTTTTTTTACCATTTTTGAAACAGTTAAAAAACACATTAAAAAACTGCATGCTGTGTTCAAAAACCACATGTAATTTTAAGAAACTATTAAAAACTGCAATACATGCGTTTTGGGGTTTCTTAATACCGCATGCAGGTTTTTTAATGTTTTTTTAATTGTGTGTAAAGTGTGCAATGTATGTATATATATATATATATATATATATATATATATATATATATATATATATATATATATATATTATACACACACCTATATATACACAGGAGATACCCAGGTTATACCAGCATGCTCCATAGCACTATATACAAGATGTATATACAGGAGGGGTGTCATGTCTCCTTAAGGAGAGCACCCACTTAGACTAGGGAGTGAGTGGGTCGGGGGAAGCACCCAAAAGTGGTGTGGGGACACCTAGAGGTGAGTAAGGAGACACTTAAGGCCATGCATGCTCCTGCGGGTAATTTATGCAAATAAGGAAGATGGAGCTAATACCTCTGCAGCGCCACCTATTGGATGGCAGCATTCCTTCAAATCAAAACAATGATTGGGAATAGTAAGCCAAGCCAGGGGTGGGGACACAAAAATGTAGTAGGCGCAAACATACTAGGCTAAACATAGTCATAATTCGACCATGTTTCAACCATTAGTCTATGGATCTGTGAAACATTAGGTTTTCATTCATTTTTTGAGTTACACAGATAAATATATGACAGTATGACAGTGTGGACGGCCCTGCTGTGATATACCCCATATCTCCCCTGTATACTGTAAGCCCCCGCAGGCAGGGTCCTCCCTCCCTTAATATCAATTTATTAGTCATTGAGTAGATGTCTACCCTTCCTGTCATTATATATGTGTCATTATTGTTATGTTTTGCATTCATCCATGCCTGAAAGCGCTGCGGAATAAGTTGGCGCCATACAAATAAAGATTATTATTATATTATTATTATGTGGTTCTATATATATATATATAGTTTGTATGTAGTTGTACTCCTACATTACATTAGTGCAGCGCTCTGGAATTAATGGTGCTTTAAAATAAGCAATAATTATAAAAAAAAAAATTATATATATATATATATATCTATATATATATATATATATATATATATATATATATACACACACACACAATAATAAATCCATCCTGATCCGCACACAGAAACTACAACTTCTTTCACTCCACACAGTCCTTTATACTGAGGAGCTGGTCATGTGACTCCCTCCCTCCTCTACCCATGTGACCTGTCACATGACTGTGACATCACCACAGGTCCTGTAAGCACACGGCTGCCCCAGGTAAGTACAATGTGTGGCTCCTGTAATGTGTGTCAGAGTCATTATTAGAGTCTTATAAGATGAGGGACCCCAGGATACGTGTAGCCCCCAACTCAATAATAATCCCCACTACAAAGTAATACGCCTTATTTGTGCCCCTGACAACATAATAGTTGCCCCTCTGTACCCCCCCCCCCCAAGTTATATCGGTTCTAAGGTGATCCTGTACCACGCACACACTTTTGCCAGGAGCAGTGCTGAGCAGAGGAGCAGTGGGGCTCTGAAGACTAGGACTACTGGGGCCACTGTGGGGGACACTATTACTACTGAGGCTAATATAGGGGACACTATTACTACTGGGGCCGATATAGGGGACACTATTACTACTGGGGCCAATATAGGGGACACTATTACTACTGGGAACGATATAGGGGACACTATTACTACTGGGAACGATATAGGGGACACTATTACTACTGGGAACGATATAGGGGACACTTACTACTGGGGCTAATATAGGGGACACTTACTACTGGGAACGATATAGGGGACACTTACTACTGGGAACGATATAGGGGACACTATTACCACTGAGGCTAATATAGGGGACACTTACTACTGGGGCCAATATAGGGGACACTATTACTACTGGGAACGATATAGGGAACACTATTACTACTGGGGCTAATTTAGGGGACACTATTACTACTGGGGCTAATATAGGGGACACTATTACTACTGGGGCTAATATAGGGGACACTATTACTACTGGGGCGAATATAGGGGACACTATTACTACTGGGAACGATATAGGGGACACTATTACTACTGGGGCTAATATAGGGGACACTATTACTACTGGAGCCGATATAGGGGTCACTATTACTACTGGGGCTGATACAGAGGGCACTATTACTACTGGGGCTAATATAGGGGACACTATTACTACTGGGGCTACTGTGGGGGACACTTACTACTGGAGCTAATATAGGGGACACTATTACTACTGGGAACGATATAGGGGACACTATTACTACTGGGGCTAATATAGGGACACTATTACTACTAAGGCTAATATAGGGGGCACTATTACTACTGGGAACGATATAGGGGACCCTATTGCTACTGGAGACACTGTAGGGGATACTATTACTACTGGAGACACTGTAGGGGACACTTACTACTGGGGACACTGTAGGGGACACTATTACTACTGGGGACACTGTAGGGGACCCTATTACTACTGGGGACACTGTAGGGGACACTTACTACTGGAGACACTGTAGGGGACACTATTACTACTGGAGACACTGTAGGGGACACTATTACTACTGGGGACACTGTAGGGGACACTTACTACTGGGGACACTATTACTACTGGGGACACTGTAGGGGACACTATTCCTACTGGGAATGATATAGGGGACACTATTCCTACTGGGAATGATATAGGGGACTCTATTACTACTGAGGCTACTGTGGGGGTCACTTACTACTAAGGCTAATATAGGAAACACTATTACTACTGGGGCCGATATAGGGGACCCTATTACTACTGGGGCCGATATAGGGGACACGATTACTACTGGGGCTACTGTGGGTGTCACTTACTACTAAGGCTAATATAGGGGACACTTACTACTGGGGCTAATATAGGAAACACTATTACTACTGGGGACGATATAGGGGACACTATTACTACTGGGGCCAATATAGGGGACACTATTCTTACCGGGAACGATATAGGGGACCCTATTACTACTGGGGCCGATATAGGGGACACGATTACTACTGGGGCTACTGTGGGTGTCACTACTGGGGCTAATATAGGGGACACTATTACTACTGGGGCTAATATAGGGGACACTATTACTACTGGGGTTAATATAGGGGACACTATTACTACTGCGGACACGATTACTACTGGGGACACTGTGGGTGACACTATTACTACTGGGGTTCAATTCTCACATGGTTCAGGCAGCTGGCTCAGGGTTGACTCAGCCTTCCATCCTTCCGAGTAAAATGAGTACCCAGCTTGGCAGGGAATAAAGATGACTGGGGAAGGCAATGACAAACCACCCCGCAAAAACAGTCTGCCGAGAAGAGGATGTGATGTTACCCGAGTAGGCAGTCATGACTCGGTGCTCGCACCAGGGGACTTTACCTACTCTGGGGTACATATAATGTGTTGTATAACTCTAATAATGTTTTTTTGGCGGGGGGGAGCAGATGAGGAATATGAATAGAACTTTCACCATTATTCTTGGGTTTTGCTTTTACTGCATTCGACAAAATAAGATATTTTTCTTATCTGTGTCGGCACGATTATTGCAATACCAAGTTTAGAGAGATTTAAACATTTTTTTATTACTTTAGCACAATTAAAACATTTTTAAAGCAGAGCAATTGACCCGGCATCACCGCATTTTAAGACCCGTGACATTTTATTTTTTTGGCAATATGTAAGGTCTTATTTTTTTCGGTAAGGGTTGTACTTTTTATCAGTACCAGTTTGAGGCACATGTGCCTTTTGGATTGCTTTTTATTACATTTTTTGGGAGGCGGACAAAAGAAAAATAGCAATTCTGGCATTATCATATTTTATGGACTATGAGGGCTTATTCACATGGGTGTATTTGCGCCGCATATTACGTACGCAATAGACTCTTTGGGAGTCAGGACCCAATAGGCTGAGTTACATGGCAGACATGTAGGCCTTTGTCAGACTTCCAGCTTTCTTGAGAACCTACTGGTACCTTGTGATTAAGGTGTTCCTATGGGCAACAGAAGGAGCCCCTGCAGCGACCGAGACACGAGGCCCACGCTGAGGAGCTGGCGGGGGTAGAGATGGCACTTGTCACGGTGGCTCTACTAGACTCCACCCCGGGGGGATGCACGGAACCTCAGCCAAGGCACCGCTAGGCCTCCTTCAGGCAACGCTGGGTCAGCGGTTACCTGAATAGCTGTGTAGTGGGCTGTAGACGTTGTCACTCGTGACGCCACCGTTCACACCGTTCATACTGTTGATTATCCGGCAGTAGAGATAAGAGAGTCCACACATGATTAAACTTGGAAACTCAATTACTGGGAATGGTCAGTGACTGGCAAACTTTACTTCTTGACTTTCAAAGTACAGCTTTACTCGTCAGTGCAGAAAAGACAGTTTTAGCAGATGGTCAGCGAGAAGGACACTGGATGAAACTGGGCCTACAGTTGAGCTTTCTGTATGACTCCGCTCCCGGACACACACACTCTGGGATGCAGTATAACACCAGAGGGGAACACAACACTCCGCAGACACTCACTTGTAACTTAGGAGGTTAATTGCTGCACAACGAACTCTTGCTCCTCTCTCTCACTCATCTAAGGCGGTTCCTGGATTTGGGGCCTCAGGATACCTTTCTTCCGCTTCCATCTCTTCACCACATGAGGGTTGAAGATACCCCCATGTGTCCTGCACTCTCACTCCTCTCTCGCCAATTCAAGCAGATGGAAGACCACACCTAGCTCTCAATCACTCATACTTATACTCATACGACATCACGTGACTAGACAGACTTGTTACATTTCCAGACATATCCCAGCCACTTTCAGACATTA
This sequence comes from Eleutherodactylus coqui, assembly GCF_035609145.1. Taxonomy (NCBI): domain Eukaryota; kingdom Metazoa; phylum Chordata; class Amphibia; order Anura; family Eleutherodactylidae; genus Eleutherodactylus; species Eleutherodactylus coqui. The sequence continues at coordinate 32,009,149 of NC_089839.1, forward strand.
ACCTCTTGCATGCTGCAGCTGTGCAACACATAACTCAAGACAAGACAATTTGCACAGTGCATCCACATAAAAGACATGACATGTGTGGAGGGGCCAGAAATATGTGTTTCGGGCCACTACACCCCTCCACCAGTCATCTTCTTACATGTTGCAGTTGCTATTGATTGTGGCATATACAGGGTTAAACTGCCAGGATATGAGGTTTCTCCATTCCTGGTAGTTATGGCAGGAACCTGGCTGTCAGAAATCAGTCAAAAAAAATGTATGTGCAGGTTTAAAGCCCACTAGTGACCACTATAAAAAGGCAAATTGGTGGTCACTAAGGGGTTAAAATAACAAAATAGTCCATACTGACCTGTTAATTTCCCGCGCCCCCTTCCAGTCAATCTGCAGCAACAGATTTCTGTATACGTATTGGTTGCAGCAGCCAGTAGGTACACTTTAGTATCGTCTCAAAGGTTTCTCCTTATTATTGCTGGTAATGGGAGATATTTTTACATGGGATTTTCTGTGTTTTTCACATTTGTTCATCTTCTTTCCATTCAGGTTCCGGCATCCCAGTATCGTCTGTTGGGGTCTTCCAAAGGAGAACTTTTCTGATTAACCCGCCAAGGATGGATTGGAAGAGGAAGGAGACGGCGGAGAGTCTATTACATCTCACCCTAGAGATCCTCTATCAGCTTACTGGAGAGGTGAGAGATACTGATGATGTCACGTGACATCACGCTGATCTATATTAATAAGGGCGCCCGATTGAATGAACAAACAATGTCACACTTTACTTGTTCGCTCAGGCAGACAGTTTAGTCACAAAGATAAAATAAAAGATTAACACTTTAACAGGATCATCCAGTCATTCAGTTCGCTGTATCAGTGAATGAGAACAACTGAGCAATTGATGTTTAAACCGAATGATTAGCGAACGAGCCAACGATGATTTTTATGCCTGCATGAAATGAAGGATAAACAAACGAATTATCATTCATCATTAGTCGTGTTTACACTGAACGTTATCGTTCATTTTTGCTCCTTGAACCCCTTGAGTGGCAAGGATTGGCAAGTTATTCTCTGCAGAGAGCTGGAGTTGGCAGAAGTAACTGAAATAGTTTTTCTAACTCGAGCCTAGTCACAGTGGTGGCTACTTTGCATAGAACGATGGCTCGTGCAGTAGACGGATTACACAAGGATGTCTGGTAATAACAGTGGTAAAAGTTCAACGTGACGCCAGTGCCTCGGAGAATGATGAAAATAAAGAGTCCAGACCAAAAGAGCTTCATGTTAATAACAGATGGACTTAAATAGAGAAGCTGAGATTCTGATGATGTCACATGACATCATTCTTATATATAATAACAGATGGACATGTCTGAAAAGGTGAGAGACTCTGTAAATCTGAAGTAATATCATTTATTAGTACTTCTCTCTCATCAGGATTATACTGTAGTGAAGAAGACCTCTAGTGAGCGCTGGCAGAACTTTGTATCTGAAGGTTGTGGAAGAACCCTGAGCCCAATCACGGGGTCTTCAACTCACTACCCGATATATGAGGACTTCAATGGACAGAAGATCCTGGAACATGTCCTCAAGATGACGGAGCTGCTGACAGGAGAGGTGACGCTGCGGGGAATGGGGGACATTATACAGTAACAGGAGGGCTGTGGAGGATGACTGTATATTGTGTTGTCAGGTTCCTATAAGGTGTCAGGACGTCACTGTCTATTTCTCCATGGAGGAGTGGGAGTATTTAGAAGGACACAAGGATCTGTACAAGGAGGTCATGATGAAGGATCAGCAGCCCCTCACATCACCAGGTAATAGACATATATAACTATACATGTCCTTAAGTATTTGAAGAATGAGCCCAGTGACTGTATGTGTGTCTTACAGACAGATCCGGTGACAGTTCATCCCCAGAGAGCCTCCCCAGTCCTCTCCATCCACAGGATTATCCGGTACGTGGAGAAATTCCCTATGATCTGTAGCAGGCTCTGAAGCTTTTGTGTTCAGTCTTGTTTTATCTAAGCATATTACATGATTATACCGGTTTAACTCCTTCCCGCTCCAGGACGTAAGGGTACATTCTGGCAGCAGGGCACTTCCCTCAAATGGACGTACCATTACGTCATGTGGATAGAGCGAGATCAGAAGAGATCTCGTGCTTTCTGGTAGTGGGAGCCGGCTGTCACTGATAGCCAGCTTCCCGCTGCAACAGCGGGGGTGCATCGGAGATGCAACCCCCCGCTGTTAACCCCTTCCCTGCCGCGATCTATGTAGATCGTGGCATGGGAAGGGTTCACAGAGGGAGCGCACTCCCTCTGTGACGTCATCGGGCTTTAGCGATGCAATTGCAGAGAGCCCAGCTGGTTGCCATGGTAACAGGATGCCACCTACAGGCGACCTGTATTACCACTGCCTATGATTGCTGTAAGAAGTGATAATGCATTGCAGGAGAGAAGTGCTATGGTGTAAGTCCCCCAGAGGTACACAAATGGTGTAAAAAAAACCCATTTTTATGTGCTTTTTCTCCTATTAGCATAAAAAATAAAATAAAACCCCACATATTTGGTATTGCCGTATCCATAACGTAGCGTACAATAAGTTGAACGTTCTTTTTATCCTGCACCTCAAAAAGGGTAAAAAAAACTGCTACTTTTTAGCATTTTGCCTCCCAAACGCAATAAAAGTGATAGAAAAAAACGTATGTACCCCCAAATGGTACCAATAAAAACTACAGCTCATCTCGCAAAAAATAAACCCCCACAGAGCTCCGTCCATGAAAAAAAAAAAAAGTTACAGGACTTTGAATGCAGCGATTCAGAATAAAAAAAAAGATTTACATAAAAAGGGTTTTTATTGCAGAAAAATGGAAAAACCTAAAAAAAAAAAAGAATTTTGGTATAGTTGTAATTGTACCGACCCACAGAAAAAAAGTATTGTTATTTATGCTGCATAATTAACGCTTTAAACCCCCCCAAAAAATCTATGGCAGAATTCATGCGTTTTCTCTCTCTGCAATCATAAAAAAAAAAAAAAAAGTTTTACAATATAGTCTATGTACCCAAAAATGGCAGCAATAAAAACTGCCATTCGCCACGCAAAAAACAAGCCCTCATACGGCCGCCTCAACGGAAGAATAAAAAAGTTATGGCCTTTGAAAAATGGAGATGGAAATCCACCAAAAATCGTAGCTTCCTTAAGCCCAAAGTAGGCCATGTCCTTAAGGGGTTAAAGGGTATGATTGCCTTCACTGACTTTCTTTTCAATCTGTAAACTTTGCAATAGGATGTTATTAAAATGCTTGTAGTGGGCTCCAATACACTGCAGGCTAGAGGACATAGGGTCTTAAAAGTCCATCAGTTGGGCAGACTGATTGCGACTCTGAAAATAATGACCGGAGTAGACGGGAGATGTGTGACATAGAGCTTATAGCAGGAGGTGGCGAAGGGATGTGTAAAATGCTGATGCTCACTTGCTGTATCTAATGAAAATGGACTGGGTGAAGGCTTCATAAAAAAGAGATACGCGTACAACAGTTTTTTGAAAGTTGGGAAAGCATTATTGCTATAAGCCCCAAATGCATACGAGAGTCTATGCAGAAATGTTTCCAGTTAACTACATAGCTTCAGGAACATTTGCTGCAGGACGATCCACAAATAGTTCTTAAGTGTGTAAATGGCAACAATGGGGCACCGCGTGCCACAAAAGTCCTGACGGCACAACTGACTCGGACTCCTTGATACGTTTTGGAACTTGTAAGCAGTGGAAAGGTTATAAGTGAGTGCTGTCTCTCTCCACAATCACTCTTTTTGTTCTGTTTGTTGACTTTTGTATTAGTGGGCATGGTCAGGAGATAAGTCGAAGTACATGTTGGAAACACAATGCTTTTCATGATTTCGTGACTTCCACAACTGTCTGACTTTTATAGTATTTATTTCCCAGTTTTTCAGTCAGGGTGATGATCTGAAGAATTTTGATGTTACAGCCATAGTGGTAAAAGAAGAGGTAAATGTGCGGGGTGATGAGCGGTGTAAGGAGGAGATTCCCACAGGTAACCGTCCAGGTGAGTAGTAACCACTGAGTAATGCACAGAACAGTCACAACTTCTACTCTTTTATCACCTGCAACATTTTTGTGCTACCTTTTTAAGCTCTGTGTTCTGTCGGATTTTACAGCTGTGTATTCGCCCATTTAGCTGAAACACAAATTAAATGTGGGTGAAAATGTGATAACACTACAGGAGATAACACATGAGGAGTATTTACAGTATGGATAAAGAGATACAGCAGGAATATGAACATGAAAGAAACCTCTGTGAGGGAGGCCTATTTCTTCTTGATTTGTTGTCAGTAGGGAGGGAGGAAGAGTATTTCCCTATTTTTGGTATTAAGGAACCATTAGCTACTCGTAGACTCATGTTACCATATGCTAACAGAATGCAGAGCATGGAGGCATAGGTCCAGATAAAAGAATCCACATCATGTAGATGTTGCGAATGCTATGTGACACACATTTCAGGGGATATGAGGTGGACAATGGAGTTACAAAAATAAAGACTAATGAAACTCAAAGAGAAATGGTTCTGCAATGTTAGAGAGCAGTAGAGAAAATATGTAACTTCTATGGAACCATTCTACAACCTTGGCTATAGAAATCACAGCTTTTATCCAATAATTTGTATAAATTATGTAATACCACACTTAACAATTACAATATAAGCAGGACACATCAAATAGAGAACAAACAGTACTTTAACAGTCCCTGGTAAAAGGATGTTTGTCACTGGCCACACACAGTCCGTAAATAACCCAACAACTCTCCTCAACTAGCAGACTTGTACATCACCATGAAATCCACGAAAAGTCCCACACTTCTTAAAGGCACAGCAGGGCTCCTAGTAACTTCTAGGCCTTTGGAGAGGGCTGGATTAGCTCCTATTAGTGGCTCAAAGCAGCTGCAGACTGTAAGGATAAAAGTAAATGGTGCTTACAGAGACTTAGACCCAGATAACAGAATCTGCATCATAGAGATCTGGACCTGGATGCCGGTCATTAAAGACATCATGGAGGCACACAAGACCCAAATAACCGAACCAGCGTCGTGGAGGCCCGGACGCAGGTGACGGAAGCCGCGTCGTGGAGGCCCGGACGCAGGTGACGGAAGCCGCGTCGTGGAGGCCCGGACGCAGAAGACGGAAGCCGCGTCGTGAAGGCCCGGACGCAGAAGACGGAAGCCGCGTCGTGGAGGCCCGGACGCAGAAGACGGAAGCCGCGTCGCGGAGGCCCGGACGCGGAAGACGGAAGCCGCGTCGCGGAGGCCCGGAAGCGGATGACGGAAGCCGCGTCGCGGAGGCCCGGACGCGGATGACGGAAGCCGCGTCGCGGAGGCCCGGACGCGGATGACGGAAGCCGCGTCGCGGAGGCCCGGACGCGGATGACGGAAGCCGCGTCGCGGAGGCCCGGACGCGGATGACGGAAGCCGCGTCGCGGAGGCCCGGACGCGGATGACGGAAGCCGCGTCGCGGAGGCCCGGACGCGGATGACGGAAGCCGCGTCGCGGAGGCCCGGACGCGGATGACGGAAGCCGCGTCGCGGAGGCCCGGACGCGGATGACGGAAGCCGCGTCGCGGAGGCCCGGACGCGGATGACGGAAGCCGCGTCGCGGAGGCCCGGACGCGGATGACGGAAGCCGCGTCGCGGAGGCCCGGACGCGGATGACGGAAGCCGCGTCGCGGAGGCCCGGACGCGGATGACGGAAGCCGCGTCGCGGAGGCCCGGACGCGGATGACGGAAGCCGCGTCGCGGAGGCCCGGACGCGGATGACGGAAGCCGCGTCGCGGATGACGGAAGCCGCGTCGCGGAGGCCCGGACGTAGGTGGCGGAAGCCGTGGAGGCCAAGACGCAGATGACGGAAGCCGTGGAGGCTAAGACGCAGATGACGGAAGCCGTGGAGGCTCAGACGCAGTTAACGGAAGCCGCCCGGACGCAGGTGGCGGAAGCCGTGGAGGCCAAGACGCAGATGACGGAAGCCGTGGAGGCCAAGACGCAGATGACGGAAGCCGTGGAGGCCAAGACGCAGATGACGGAAGCCGTGGAGGCTAAGACGCAGATGACGGAAGCCGTGGAGGCTCAGACGCAGTTAACGGAAGCCACGTCGTGGAGGCCCGGACACGGACGACGGAATACATTTTTCCAGACGGCACATCAAAAAAAAAAAAAAGTTGGTATTGCTGCATCTGTAAAAGTCCAATTTATTAAAATATTACGTTAATTATCCCACACAGTGAAATACTCAATGCTGGAACTGTGCTTTGTTTTGTCACCCCTGTCTAAAAGAAAAAGTGAATAAAAAGCAATCGAAAGCTCAAACCCCAAAATGGTACTAATAAAAACACGGTGCCTCGCAAAAAATGAGCCCTCACACAGCAGCATAAACAGAAAATTAAAGTAACAGAGGCCAAAAGATGGTGATACAACACAGTTTATTTTAGAAAGATTTAAATTTTTTCCGTAGTAGCAACATAGAAACCTTGCTATCCCTGTAGTTGTACTGACCCATGGAATAAAAATAGCGGCATTTTTACTGCATCATGAATTGCGTATTTGAGAGGGTTTTTTTTAACCCCTTCCCACCCCATGACGTAAGGGTACGTCATGGCAGGCTGGTACTTTGCGCAAAATGACGTACTCTTACGTCATCGGGATAGCGCCAGATCATGACTGACCTCGCGCTATCCCGCAGCGGGAGCCGCTGCAATAGCGGGAGGGCAGCGGAGATAAGTAGATCTAAGTAGATCGCAGCAGGGAAAGAGTTCACAGAGGGAGCACACTCCCTCTGTGTCTCCGGCCGGCTCTTGCAATGTTATTGCGAGAACCCGGCCTGTTGCCATGGTAACAGGACGACAGACACTGACGTCCTGCAGTGCCAATGCCTATGATCGCTGTATAAGCTCTGCCATGCCTTATCACAGCGATCATAGGTACAGTGTTGTAACTCCCTCAGAGGGACTCAAATAGTGTAAAAAAAAGAAAATAAAAATGTAAAAAAAATGTTAAACCCTTTTTTTGTGCTTTTTCTAATATTAGCATAAACAAAGGCAAAAAAAATAAAAACTACACATACTTGGTATTGACGTGTCCGAAACGACGTGTACAAAAAGTTGAACATGCTTTTTATTTTGTACGGCAAAAAGCGTTAAAAAAAACGCTAAAAAAACCTTATAGAGCTCCATACATAGAAAAATTTAAAAAAGTTACAGGACTTTGAATGCAGCTATAGAGAAAAAAACTATTCCAAAAAAAAAGGGTTTTTATTGCAAAAAAAAGTGTAAAAACCTAAAAAAAAGTAAGAATTTCGGTATTGTTGTAACCGTACCGACCCGCAGAAAAAAATGTAGTGTGTCATTTATGCTGCATGATTAACGCTGTAAAAAAAAAAATCTATGGCAGAATTGATGCGTTTTCTCTCCCTGTTATCATAAAAAAAATAATAAAAGTTTTCCGATATAGTCTATGTACCCAAAAGTGGTACCGATAAAAACTACAGCTCACCTCGCAAAAAACAAGCCTTTATACGGCCGTGTCGACGGAAAAATAAAAAAGTTATGGCTTTTGAAAAATGGAGATGAAAAAATACCAAACATCACTTGGTCCTCAACGCCAAAATAGGCCATGAGATTAAGGGGTTAATGTAAGGATGGAAAAGTAAAACTTAAAATAACATAAAGGACTGCAGTGAGAAGGGGTTAAACTTGCCCCAAAGTGAGACCATACTGATCCTTCCCTCTGCCCTGCTTTGTCCAATAGTGCATGTGCTTGTCTGTTCCGTAAAAAATGCCCGCTGCCACGAATGCCCTCAGGGAGAATGAAATAGATCACAACACAAAACAGGCAGCAAAGAAAATGCACAATGAATTTCCACAATGGTCTCTGGAACCATACAGACCACAGTGGAACAGACTCTGCACACACCTCAGCGACAGCTCTATATAACAGAGTCTATTCTCTGGCACAAGTGTAGTGTGCACTGGAGGCGGAGGAATCAAGCAGTGCTACTGTAACACTATCATTGCCCTCAAAGCAGCATCACTGTATCAATCCTCCCATTTGAGGACACTTGGAGCAGGGAGGAGTGAAGTGATGACGCTGCTTTGAAGCCGGCGCTTGTCAATGGCATCGGAAAGACATCATGGATAACTTCTTACTGCTGCCACTGAATGGCGTGTATACCTGTTTTGTACCGTAATGTATTTCAATGGAGCCCATGGAAGTCAATTGGCTTTCCCCATTGCCATTACTTCAAGTGGGCCTTCTAGCCTTCCCCCATTGTTTCCCATATGCAACCCTATAATTTCTTCTAGTTCATCTCCAGTGAACAATGCCTTTCCTGCAGCGCCAGCCAATTGTGTGTTTTAATTTAAACATGAACTATTATGCATCTATCCCCGAATTTGTCAATTTTCCCTCAACAATTGTATTTTGATTTGATCTAAACTATTCTATTCCTTCCTGTAGTGCATGCAATGGAGTTTTCAAGAAGCCAGAGGAGCAACAAAGTTATGATTTACTTAGGGTTTGAATATCTCGCTTTTCGCACATCAATGGAGTGATGACTTGGAGATGCAGACTGCATCGCTCTACAAAGTGCCATTCAATTATCAAAACAAAAGATGACAACATGGTTCAAGAACCAACGAAACATTGTCATGACTCCTGCCCTCCAAGAGCAGTAGCAAACGTTGCCAGAAGCAAAATGAGAGAAGACATGAGAGGAGTTAGTGCTACTCCTCGCAGTGCAATAGAAAAGATGTCGTCTGTAGAGATGAGCGAGTATACTCGCTAAGGCACTACTCGCTCGAGTAATGTGCCTTAGCCGAGTATCTCCCCGCTCGTCCATAAAGATTCGGTGGCCGCCGCAGCTGACAGGTGAGTTGCGGCGGGAGCGGGGCAGAGTGGGCGGGAGAGAGGGAGAGAGAGATCTCCCCTCCGTTCCTCCCTGCTCTCCCTCGCAGCTCCCCGCCCCGCGGCGGCACCCGAATCTTTCGGGACGAGTGGGGAGATACTCGGCTAAGGCACATTACTCGAGCGAGTAGTGCCTTAGCGTGTATACTCGCTCATTCCTAGTCGTCTGCGTTGAGCAATGATGTATTGGCCCACATGCCAAGACAATTGTTCTTGTGAGAAGTCTTCTACATCATAGAGCAGATAGTAATTTGCCTGACTCGAAAACTATACATTTTGACATTCCTGAAAAGTATAGTCAACTGATACTTCATGATTCAGGAAAGGACGATCCAAACAGAATTCTGGTTTTAGGCGATCGAAATCTTACGCTTGAACTGAGCAAAGATACCATCTATGGCGATGGTGCCTTTGGTAAAGGGCCCAATATGTTTTACCAACTGTACACGTGGCACGCCAAGGTGGGTAATTCATATCCACCATGTCTGTACATTTTACTACAAACAAAGGACGTGAACACCTATAAGAGAATGTTTGAAATAATGAAGCTACTGATTCCAAATCTGGAACCTCAAAAGGTTTTAGTCGATTTTGAGAAGGCTTGTATGACTGCAGTGAGGATGGCCTTTCCCCATGTTGGCTTGAAGACTGAATACGAATCTAATATCAACATAAAAAATACACTGAAGCCTCTCACGGCATTGGCTTTTGTGCCGATTGAAGACGTGAGATGTGTTTTTGATAAGCTCGTCCCCACGTTTCCAGATGAAGACCGCTATGATTAGGTGCTCACGTTCTTCTTTTCTACATAAATTGAGGGAGCAGCTGGTATAGATCCTCAGTTTCCTATAAGAATATGGAATCATCATGATGCAGCCCTAGAACAGTCACCAAAAACTACAACCTGTTGTGAGGGATTTCACAATGTTCTTAATTCCCTATTCCACTGCAGTCATCCCAGTGTGTGGTTTCTATTTGATGAATTGCTGAGGGACCTGGCTTGCCACAAATTAACACTGGCTAATACACAGGCAGGTAACATTGAGATAAAAAAGAGGAAACACGAGGCACTTGTTGCAGCCGTTCGGAGGTTCCCACCTTGCTTTCAGGCCAGACCAGGGTTTAACAGTATTCCTACCTCCCCTGGAGCTGAGGGGTGTGGTGGTTGCAAGAGTGATGTCAGTCCTCACCTGGTGCTGAATAGCCCTGCTCCTATTTAAGCAGTGCTAGTATTGACTCCTGTGCTGGTCAATGCTTCAGTTGCCGCTGGACAGCTACTGAGGAACACATCCTGGCTGAAACTCCTCCGTGCGAGCTAAGTCCCTATTTCTGCTTTGTTTGGTTTTCTGTTTCTCTTTCTTTTGCTCTAGGGCTCCCTGATAGGGACGTGTCAGTGGCCCAGGCACGCGTGCGTGTCCGCACCTATCGGAGCGATCGGCCCGCCGAGTAGGCAGGGCCCCCTCCTGGGTTAGGGGTTTATAGGGAGAGGATTTCCCGTAGTTTTATGTTTCCTTTGCACAGTTGTGCCTTTTGCGTTTGTTTTGAATATTGCATGTCCGGTTGGACGTAACAGCACTGTATCACATGGTTGCCACTTCTGTACAGGACTATCAACAGCTGGAAGATAAACTTAAGTACTTACGGAGATTGGCTAATTTACAGTAAAGAATTTGTATTTCTTCATGTGTGCAATGATTGTTTCATAAACTGGAGTTATTGTTGTTAGACCTCTTTTAATTGTTATTTTGTCCATGTGGGCATCTTACCATGTAGGTAATTTTCCTGTGGGCATTCATGGCCGTGGGCTTTTTTCTGTGAGCATTTTTTCATCCACCATAGTTTTCAGGGAATATTTGAGACGGACACCACTGATAACACTGATTGAACCGATTCCTCTTATGATTCGCGATTGAGCATTTACTAGAAAAGAATGAAGACAGACACACTGAACTATAAACCAATGAAGCAGCTGGCTTCAACACAGAGGTGGAAAACTGCAAGAGAGCAGCCTGGTTGCCTGACATCATGATCTGTGGGTCCTAACCCTGAGGGCTTCTTCAAACGAGCGTATTTTTCCTGTGAGCCAAAACCAGGAGTGGGTGCAAAATCTGGAAAAAATGCAAATCTTTCCATTATACTTTCTCTCTATATGTTCAATGTCGAGTTTTGGCTCACAAAATACTGATGAAAAATACGTCCGTGTGAAAGATCCCTGAAGTGCGCAGAATTTATGACCTATTTTACAATTAATTCTTGGTTAATTTTTGTAATTTGCTACATGTCTTACAATTTTGTATGGGAATACAAATAATAGAATCCACATCATGGAGACATAGACCCAGATAACAGAATCCACATCATGGAGACATAGACCCAGATAACAGAATCCACATCATAGAGGCATAGACCCAGATAACAGAATCCACATCATGGAGACATAGACCCAGATAACAGAATCCACATCATGGAGACATAGACCCAGATAACAGAATCCACATCATGGAGACATAGACCCAGATAACAGAATCCACATCATGGAGGCATAGACCCAGATAACAGAATACACATCATGGAGACATAGACCCAGATAACAGAATACACATCATGGAGACATAGATCCAGATAACAGAATCCACATCATGGAGACATAGATCCAGATAACAGAATCCACATCATGGAGGCATAGACCCAGATAACAGAATCCACATCATGGAGGCATAGACCCAGATAACAGAATCCACATCATGGAGACATAGACCCAGATAACAGAATCCACATCATGGAGGCATAGACCCAGATAACAGAATTCACATTATGGAGGCATAGACCCAGATAACAGAATCCACATCATGGAGACATAGACCCAGATAACAGAATCCACATCATGGAGACATAGACCCAGATAACAGAATCCACATTATGGAGACATAGACCCAGATAACAGAATCCACATTATGGAGACATAGACCCATATAACAGAATCCACATCATGGAGACATAGACCCAGATAACAGAATCCACATCATGGAGACATAGACCCAAATAATTTTCTACATGTCTTAAAATTTTGTATGGAAATTTTATGTATTTTGTATAAGAATGTTCTTAAATATCAAATTTATAATTTGTAGTATATAAAAATAAATTTTATTGTTAGCAGATGACGATACCAGGAGCTCAGAGGGACATCTGATATCTTCAAATTTTAAAGCTGAAGATTGCAATATCAACCAAGTCACATTAGAAGAGCCCACTATTATCCCAGATAAACCCTCAGCCCTTCACAGCAAAGATCTATCATATGAACCTTATAAACAGGAGCTGTCTTCTGATTCTTCACGGACTGTTGAGCCAGATAAAGGTTACAGAAGTAATGTTGAACATCAAAAATTTCCCACAGCGAAGAAGCCATTTTCATGCTCAGAATGTGCTCAATGTTTTACTCGAAAATCAACTCTTAATATACATCAAAGAATTCACACAAGAGAGAAACCATATTCATGTTCAGAATGTGGAAAACGCTTTAACCAGAAATCAGATCTTGTTCCACATGAGAGAAGCCACAGTGGGGAAAAGCCATTTTCATGTTCAGAATGTGCTCAATGTTTTACTTTGAAATCAACTCTTAATGTGCATCAAAGAATTCACACAGGAGAGAAACCATTTTCATGTTCAGAATGTGGGAAATGTTTTAACCAGAGATCTGATCTTGTTAGACATAAGAGAACTCACACAGGAGAGAAGCCATTTTTATGTTCAGAATGTGGGAAATGTTTTACAGTGAAAGCGGATCTTGTTACCCATAAAAGAATTCACACAGGAGAGAAACCATTTTCATGCTCAGAATGTGGGAAATGCTTTGCTGTGCAATCACATCTTCTTAGACATCAGAGAATTCACACAGGGGAGAGGCCGTTTTCATGTTCAGAATGTGGAAAATCTTTTATCCAGAAATCGGGTTTTGTGAGACATCAGAAATCTCACTTAAAGCCATTTTCATGTTGTCAATGTGGGAAACATTTTACTCAGGAATCCAGTCTTGTTCTACATGAGAGAAGTCACACAGAAGAGAAGTCTTATATGTATTTTCAGAATGTGGGAAATATTTTACCCAGCAATCAAATTTTGTTAGACATTAGGGGGCTCACGCAGGGGCAGAATCCATTTCAGATCTTGAATGTGGGAAATGTTTTACTTTGAAATCAGATCTGGTTAGTCATCAGAGAATCCACAAGGACAAAGTCATTTTGATGTTCAGTATGTGCGAGTGTTATGGCATTAATTCATTCTTGTTAAACAATATCATGGGGAACATCATAAAAAACAATGGCAACATTGCAGATTTTGTTAATTAAGCCTCCTGAGAAAAATGGCATAAAAAGTGATTAAAATATTATGTTCCCAAAAATGGGATCAATGAAGATTAGAACTCCATTCTGCAAAAAAACATGTGCTCATAGAGTTCTGTAGATGGAAAAATAAAAATTTTAAAGCTCTTGGAATACGGCAACACAAAAACAAATTACTATTTTTTTTTTTTAAAGGGAACCTGTCATGTCCCCACAAGACCGTAAACTAAGCCATGGTGCTGTTGGGGGGTGTGACGGAGCCTGGTGTTGTATTTTTTTAGACTTGCCAACCCTTGCACTCCAGCAATGTCCCCACCCCCCATCCCCACTCTGAAAAATCTGACTCTCTTCAGAGTTCCGTGTACATGCTCTCTGATAGACTTGTATAGGAGAGTGTGTACACAGGGAGGTGGTGAGTATAAAAAATACATCACCCGCCTCCCTGTCACCTCTGCCTTGAGATACATATAATGTACTAGCTGATATACCCAGCTTCGCCCGAGTTAATTTGGTACTGGTGTTTATGTGGTGTTCACACGGAAAATCTTATGAAGTCGTGGTTACTTTAGAGATACCGAGGAAAAAAATATGTTCACCATTTTGCATGGTTCTTTGCGTTACCCAGGAAACACGACGTGGAGGTAACCATGCAACATTTCCTTTATATAAAATGACAGCAGGAAGTGGGAGAGTTAGATTACATACTTAAAATTTGGATGCTAATTCTTTTGCGCTTAGAATTGAATAATCGAGTTGGGACCTATAAGCTTTTCCTATTTATGACATAATCAATGCTCGAGCCAAATTTCAAGTTTCTATGACATCGGGAAGTGAGAGAATTAGATTTCGTATGTAAAATGTGGACGCTAATTCTTTTGCAATTAGAATTAAATAATCGAGTTGGGACCCATTTCCTTTTCCTATTTATGACATAATCAAGGCTCGTGCCATATGTCAAATTTCTATGACATCGGGAAGTGAGAGAATTAGATCACGTACGTAAAATTTGGACGCTAAATCTTTTGCGCTTCGAATTGAATAATCGAGTTGGGACCTATAACCTTTTCCTATTTATTACATAATCAATGCTCGAGCCAAATTTCAAGTTTCTACGACATCGGGAAGTGAGAGAACTAGATTTCGTACGTACAATTTGGATGCTAGTTCTTTTGTGCTAGAATTGAATAATCGAGTTGGACCCCTTTACTTTTCCTATTTATGACATAATCAAGGCTCGTGCCATATGTCAAATTTCTATGACATCGGGAAGTTAGAGAATTAGATCACGTACGTAAAATTTGGACGCCAATTCTTTTGCGCTTAGAATTGAATAATCGAGTTGGGACCCGTTAACTTTTTCTATTTATGACATAATCAATGCTTGTGCCAAATTTCAAGTTTCTATGACATCGGTAAGTGAGAGAATTAGATTACGTATGCAAAATTTGGATGCTAGTTCTTTTGCACTAGAATTGAAATAATCGAGTTGGGACCCCTTTTACTTTTCCTATTTTGGACATATTCTATGCTTGTGCCAAATTCCATGTTTCTACGACATCGGGAAGTTGGAGAATTAGTGGCAAGTCAGTGAGTCAGTCAGTGAGGGCTTTCGTCTATATATATATATATATATATATATATAATCGATTGTTTAAGTTTTATTACATTTATTTTTGAGAAGGGAATGGAAAGAAAAACAAATGCCGCCTTTTTTCCCTTACAGTTCTCACTATATAGTATAACTTCTATGTTACCTTTATTCTGGGGATTGATACCATTATGGCCATACCAAATGTGTAGGTTTTTTTTCATGTGTTGCTGCTTTTCCACTTAGAGAAATTATATTTGCATCGTCCCATACCACAACCCATAAGATTTTTATTTTTCTACCAACAGACCCATGTAAGGTCCTGTGTTTTGTGGCACAAATTGTAGTTCACATTCGTACACTTTTTGTGTACATATGACTTTTTGATCACTTTCTATTTATTTTATTAAAGAAAAACAGCAATACTGGCATTGTTCATTTTTTAAAACTTTTGTTATGGTGCTGAGTGTGCAGTAAAAAAATATTAACGTTTATTCTACGGGTCAGTACAATTTCAGTGATACATGTTATATTTTTTACATTTTCTGCTACTTTTGCACAATAAAAACCTTTACAAAATAATAATGTATTAGCATCACTGCATTCCACAACATTTTTATTTTCTCACCAGATTAGCTATGTGAGGTATTCTTTATTGTAAGGCTAGTTGTAGCTTCCCCTCGTACATTTTAGGGGTACTTTCAGCCTTTTGATTGCGTTCTATTGCATTTTTTGGGAGACAGATGAATTGAAAGTATCTGGCATTTTGGCATGTGAGATAATGGTCACAGTATGTTTAAAGTATGGGTCATTATGAATGTGGCATTACCTAATATATTTGAATTTTTTACATAAAAAGTGCTTTTGTAGGGTAAGATGTGGTGTTTGGATTTTTTTATTAAGCTTTTTTGTCTAACACTTTTTTTTAAAACCCCCCCAAAAGTCCACTTCCTAAACGGATGGACGGTCTCTGCAAGGAATCAGCTCACATAGCAGCCACCTGACCCCACAGTCGATTCCTGATTGATGTTACTTCGGTTGGGTCAGCACTCTTTGCATATGGGCGATTGTAAATGTGGCGGGCAACGGTTACATTAATTATGAAATCATAATGAAATTAAGAAATCAACTGATGTGATAACCGCCCGGCACTACGGCACATTTAGTATTCGATTAAATTAGGTGGCCAACAGATGCACCATTCAGTGTACGGGTAGAGTGACTGCTGTATATATTGACTTTTTGCAGAACACTGTTCTATCCACCCCCTGAAACTAACCGAATACAGGTTGCGGCAGCTGGCAGGGATGGACTGTATAACAGAGCTGCAGGAGCAAAAAGTGGCACTTAGCAGAGCTGCGGCGGTCTTCTTTGGTGGTCAGGGGTGGACAGGAGTCACAGGAAGTAAAAATAAACCGCTCCAGCTGTCTACCAGCCAATCAGTGTTGCTGGGGGCGGAGTCAGCGCTATGTAAAAGCTGAGTGCTCTCTGCTGTGCTTGAATGTTGCCCTGTGCCTAAAGTAAACTGATTTTAATGATTTATAGAGGTATAGAAAAAACTAAATCGAAGGCCATGTAATGGCCAAATTAAAGAAATTGTCTAAACCCCTGTCATTGAGTGCCTCATTAAAATAACAAATCAGTGGTTACTACAACCTGTATCCTGCTTGTCCCCCAACCACCAGCTCTGGTCTCCTCTGTCATTGTTCACGGGCTGCTGTGATGTCACGTAAACCAGCTGTGGCAGCCAATGACGGTGCTCAGCCGTGAGCTCTGTCGTTGACTGGTGCCTGTAAAGTAGCATCACAAGGAGACCAAAGCCAGAGGCGGGGGATGAGCAGGGGGAGCAGGGAGAGATGAGTAACTGCTGATATTTTATTTTAGGGCATGGAGACTCCCAGTGACAGGGGTTTTCTTAACTCGGGCAACCCCTTTAATAAAATTAGTGTGATTAATTGCCCAGTCCTAATGAGAAGTAATTAAATTTAATTAGTTTAAACCCCACCCCCATCAACTATATAGGTCTAGTCAACGCCTACCAAGTCAGAGAAGGAAAGAAACCTTGTGCTGCTGTTAGGACTAAGAAATCTGATGAACAATAGAAATCAACGCATCCCTTACGACTTACCAGCAGCACAATATGGGGTTTTGGCAAAAAGATACCCCACCAGGAAGGTCTTCATACTAAGCAGTGCTCAAAACTGAATGTCCAAAGAACGCCCTATCTGAAAACCTGGAGTTAAACCTATAATGGTTAAGAAAATAATGTGGGAGCTCCAAGAAGCTGGATCATAGATATACCACAATGGTAATAAACCTCTCTCTGCCCAAGAGGTAGAAACAACTTGAATGGAATGAGCCTTAATAAATTCAGGGGTTGCAGGTCCTGTGTTATGAAGGATATCTTGATTGCATCCTTAAATCCACTTACTCAAAGTGTTCACTGAAAAAGCCCAAAAATGCAATACCTGATATGCTGCAGACTATGATATGGAGGAGCAAGTTCTTCAGTGCAGACTATTATGCGGTCACCCACTCAACCCAGCCTAGATTGGGGAGGAGCAACTGCAAACAAACCTAGCCTGCTATGTGAACGATACCAAAGAAGCCAGCCAAAGATGGGTGTGCCCCATTCTACAGGATAGCAACTCTCACTGACATAGCAGTGGGTTACCCTGTATCTACAAAGTGGGCACCTTCTTATCTGTATTGTTCACATTGCAGGCTAGGTTTGTTTGCAGTCGCTATCATAGCCTAGCTGACTGCATTCTATTAGGATTTATGGCGATTGCACCTGCCCTAGGGCGATTGTGCCTGCTCTGCGGCATGTCAGGTATTGCATTTTTTGGCTTTTTCAGTGAATGTTTTAGTTTTTTTTCTCTCACCTCCTGTGATTTTTACTTACTCAAAGTGGGTTTAGATGCCTTCATGCCCATATTTTGTTTGGAAAAAGGATAAAAAGGTTCTTGACATTTCTAGCTTTCGATTTTTCAAGACAAATGTCGAACATTTGTAATCTAACCACCTCCTCCTTAGTAGAATTCGGATGAAATGCCGGCAGGGAATTTCTTAAACTGTTACTTAAAAGATGCAGCAGAAAGTTCCAGACGGACCACAACTGGCCGGCATGAAGACAGAAGATTTAAGTCTCGGATTCTGGCAGGTTGTCTTCAGCAGCAGCTGTTTTATGATTCTAATTTCTCTCCTCTTTTGTCCATGATTGGAGTTTTCATCTTGAAAACATTAACTTAGCACCAGGTTAAGTCCCTGAAAATTCTGCAAAAATGATGAGATATGTCGAAATATCTCAGTTGGGAAATCTTTAACCTGAAGGTCACTGGTTCAATCCCACATTTCAGCAGGTACTGTTCAGCTTCAGTTGCTTTACGATTCTAGTTTCTTCTTTTGTTGATTGGAGTTTTGATTTTGGAAAACCTCGGAATAGCAGCAAGTTAAAGAGACTTGGAAAACTGAAAAACTGACAGAACATGAGTGATGCTCTGTACCTCGGCTTGGCGTGAAACCTCTCCACTGCAGTGTGTGCGGCTTCACTGAGCTGAGACCAAGGCCTAAGACTGACAGCCTGCACTGAGGGAGTTGATGTTGCATTACGCGACCTGCATCTATTTAATCCGCCATGGCCACAGAGGAGAAGCCGCTACAGACCGAAGCATCTAAAACTCAATCCACCCCTTCATCCTCCAGCAACCAGAGCAAGCCTGCTCCTGTGAAGTCGAATTATAGTCTGAAGTTCACCCTCGGTGGGCACATTTAGGCTATGTGATCTGTGAAGTTCTGTCCCAACGGGGAGAGGCTGGAGATCGGCTGATAAGTTGATTAAGATTTGGAGCACGTACGATGGCAAGTTTGAGAAGGCAATATCTGGACAAAAGCTGGGAATATGAGAATGTCGCCTGGTCCTCCTACTCTAATCTCCTGGTCTCCACCTTAGATGATTAATCTCTGAAGACCTGGGATGTCAGCTTGGTGATATGTTTGAAGATACTGAAGGCTCACAGTAACTACAACTTCACGCCCACCGTCCAACCTCATCATATCCTGAACAGTTGATGAAAGTGTCAGAATATGGGATGTGAAGACCGGGACGTGCAGCAAAACATTGCCTGCTCTCTCTGACCTCACGTCTGCTGTGCTCATCAATTGTGATGGTTCCCTCATCGTATCCAGTGATTAGGATAGCCTGTGTAACACCACCTTAGGCCAGCGTTTAACTTCCTAAAGACGTGGACCTTTTTTTTTTTTTTTTTTTACATTTTCGTTTTTTGCTTCTTTTTTTTATTTATCCATCGACTTCGCTGTAAGAGGGCTTTTTATTGTGGGATGAGTTGTATTTTTCAATGATACTATTTAATGTACCATATAATGTACTGAAAAACGTAAAAAAAATTCTAAGTGGAGAGAAATGAAAAAAAAACAAACAACCTTCCACCATCTTTCAGTGCGTCTTGCTTCTATGGCGCACAAACTGCAACAATAAATGACCTGATAACTTTATTCTATGGGTGAGTACGATTACTACCATACCAAACTTAGTTTTTTTTTCTTTTTTTTCAAAGACATTTAATATTTTTAATTATTTTCTGCGGCCATCTTCTGTGCGCAATACCTTCCTTTATTATTCCATTCACATAGTTGTGCGGGGGCTCATTTTTTGTGAGACATTCTGTAGTTTATGTTGGTACCATTTTGGAATATATATGACTTTTTGATCCCTTTTATTGCATTTTTTCTGGGAGACGGGGGGACCGAAAAAGTGCATTTCTGGCGTTCTTTATTTTTTTTTTTTTCGGACGACGTTCACTGTGCAGGGTAAAGAATGCATTTTTTTTGATAGATGGGACTTATGGATGCGGCGATACCAATATGTATTTTTTATTTTATGATTTAGATTTTTTTAAACTTTTTTAATAAAAAAAAAAGTAATAAATCACCCCCCTTTTGCCATTAGTAAAACTTTGATCTTATTTTTGCTTTCTTTTTTAGTCCAGATAGGGGACCACAACCAGCGATGCTTTGATCGCTCTTGCAGTATGATGTAATTCCACAGCATTACATCATACTGCAATCTGACAGGCAGCCTATCAAGCCACCCCTTGGGAATGGCTTGATAGGCAGTCTGCTAAGACAGCCCTGGGGCCTTTCAGAAGGTCTCCAGCTGCCATGACACCTGTATGGCTCCCTGCGATCTCATCGTTCGTGGGATTTAAATGCCGCTGTCAGAATTGACAGCAGCATTTAGACGGTTAATAGTTGCAGCTATTGCCCGCAGGGTGTCAGCTGTAATAAACAGCCTGCACCCGAGCAGTATGGAGAGGTCGCTCCATGATCTCTCTTCATGCATACCCCAAACCCCGCAGGACGTAACTGTACGTCTTATAGTGGGAAGGGGTTAAAAATAGTAATCGATGATGATAACCCTCCCGTCTCTTTTGTGAAGTTTTCTCCAAACAGCAAATACATTATAGCCAGGGGTGTAACAATAGGGGATGCGGTTGCACCCGGGCCCAGGAGCCTTAGGGGGCCCATAAGGCCTCTTTTCTCCATATAGGGAGCCCAGTACTATGAATAAACCATTATAGTTGGGGGCCCTGTTACAGGTTTCACATTAGGGCCCAGGAGCTTCACGCATCTTCCCAGCAGTACAGATCTTGAACCAGCAGGTGGCAGCAGTGGACTATAAGATGCAATATTGTTTCTTAGGACATTGTGATTGGCAGAGTTGCTGATCTTTATATGTTGAATTATCTGCTCTATGGCGTTCATTAGTGGCGCTGCAGTTCCCATCGCCCTCTGCTCTTAGGGCATTCTCCCCTCCTTTCTGCAGACATTGAGGCTTGGCGTCGTGCAGTTTCCACCTCTGTTCCAGGGCGGATTTGCTGCGGTTTTTCCGTTGCGGTTTTGCCGCAGAAGAACTGCTTGTGCGGCAAAACCGCTTCAAAGATTAATTTTGGCTTGCAAATTTTCTTGCGGAAAAATCCGCAAGCGTTTTTTTCTGCAGCGCTTTTTTACTTTTGCAGCGTATTTTGGTGCGGATTCAGCTGCGTCCATAGAGGTCTATGGACAAAAAGCGCTGCGGAAAAGACAGAAGAATGGACATGCTGCTTCTTTTAAAACCGCGCCGCAGTTGCATTTCAGCACTGCGGCTGTGCGGAAGAATCCATCCTGTGAGAACAGCTTTTTTCCAAAACTCATTTGTGCTGCATTGCACTGCAAACGCAGCGGTTTTGCCACAGTGCGCATATGCAACGGCAAACCACGCAGAACCGCAGCAAATCCGCCCAGTGTGAACCCAGGCCTAAAGGTCCCTGGTTCAATCACCGGTTCTATCAGGTTGTCTTGAGCAGGAGTATTTATTAAGATTCAAGGTTCTCTCTTCCTTTGTCAATTATTGGAGACTTCATTTTGAAAAAAACAGCACAGTTAACCCTTTAAGGAACAGAATGTTTTGGTCCTAATGGACCAGACACTTTTTCGGGATTTTACCCATGCTACGGTAGTGGTTTTACTGCCCTTTTTTTTTATTTAGCTACCAAAATAATTTTTGATGTGTTTTTTTTACCCGGGACATATAGAGCTATTTTCTAATGTCTTTTTTCGCTGAATTTTTTTAGTTTTAATGGGGTCAAAAAGGTAAAAAAATGTTTTTTTCCCCTTATATTTATAGTTTTATAATACACTAAAATAAAGTACAGGAATGGGTTCCTCATTTTGTTTTGATACACAATTTGTCTAGTCTTGGATTACGTATGTGGTGATGGTTTTGGTTGTCATCGACGTTGGGTCTAGAGATGAGCGAACGTACTCGTTTCGAGTACTTACGCACCCGAGTACCGCCATTTTCGAGTACTTCAGTACTCGGGTGAAAAGATTCGGGGGGCGCCAGGGGGCGGGGAGAGGCGTGGCGGTGCGGGGGGAGCAGCGGGGAACAGGGGGGAGCCCTCTCTCTCTCCCTCTCCCCCCCACTCCCCACTGCTACCCCCCGTGCCGCCACGGCGGCCCCCGAATTTTTTCGCCCGAGTACGGAGGTACTCGGAATTCGCGGTATTCGGGTGAAAAAGGGGGCGTGGCCGAGCACGTTCGCTCATCTCTAGTTGGGTCATTTTTTTATATATATATTTATTTTATTCTGTAAATTTTTTGTAACCTATTTTTGTAACACTTTTTTTTTACCATCTATGCTCCCCATGACCTCATATAAGACCTCTGGGGGTTTATTCACATTGTGTTTTTTTTTGTTTTTAAAATTTCACACTTTTACACTGGATCTGTGCCATCCATAGGAACACCAGTTACAGGGGAAAACCTCTCCTTGTACTGACAATAGCCACTAGCATTGCTGATCAGGGTCTGCTAGGACTCTGCAGCTCTGCTGTGCCAGGAGATCCTGGCGGTCACGTGAATGCCAAGTTGAATAGCGGCAGCAATACTTCAGCTTTCCCTATGCTCTACACAGCACTCATTGAGCGCTATATAGCATGTAAAGTTGAAGGCAGAAGCGGTTAAAAAACACCTCTGCCTACTCCTCGGGGTCCTCATCTGTGACTAACAGCCGGGGATCTGACCTGCTTTTGCTGGATTGCAGAAGCTTTAAACAAATGCCGTGCTTTTGCTATCGGACAGGGTTAAAGCCCAGTACCAAGGGCTGAAAACTGGTCCTTAAAAGGTTAATATTCCCTAAAAATTCAAAGTGGCAACACTAAAATAAAGGTTCATGGTTAGAGATGAGCGAGCACCAAAATGCTCGGGTGCTCGTTATTCGGGACGAACTTTTCGCGATGCTCGAGGGTTCGTTTCGAGTAACGAACCCCATTGAAGTCAATGGGCGACCCGAGCATTTTTGTATTTCGCTGATGCTCGCTAAGGTTTCCTTGTGTGAAAATCTGGGCAATTCAAGAAAGTGATGGGAACGACACAGCAACGGATAGGGCAGGCGAGGGGCTACATGTTGGGCTGCATCTCAAGTTCACAGGTCCCACTATTAAGCCACAATAGCGGCAAGAGTGGGGCCCCCCCCCTCCCAAAAACTTTTACTTCTGAAAAGCCCTCATTAGCATGGCATACCTTAGCTAAGCACCACACTACCTCCAACAAAGCACAATCACTGCCTGCATGACACTCCACTGCCACTTCTCCTGGGTTACATGCTGCCCAACCGCCCCCCCTCCCCCCCACAGCGCACACCAAAGTGTCCCTGCGCAGCCTTCAGCTGCCCTAATGCCTCACCACCCTCATGTCTATTTAGAAGTGCGTCTGCCATGAGGAGGAACCGCAGGCACACACTGCAGAGGTTGGCACGGCTAGGCAGTGACCCTCTTTAAAAGTGGCGGGGCGATAGCCCACAATGCTGTACAGAAGCAATGAGAAATAGAATCCTGTGCCACCGCCATCAGGAGCTGCACACGTGGGCATAGCAATGGGGAACCTATGTGCCACACAATATTCATTCTGTCAAGGTGTCTGCATGCCCCAGTCAGACCGCGGTTTTTAATTCATAGACACAGGCAGGTACAACTCCCTATTGTGAAGTCCCTGTGGACCCACAGCATGGGTGGCTCCCTGGAACCCACCGGCGGTACATAAAAATATCCCATTGCATTGCCCAACACAGCTGAGGTAGTAATGTCGTGCTTAATGCAGGTGGGCTTCGGCCCACACTGCATGCCCCAGTCAGACTGGGGTTCTTTACAAGTGGAAACAGATGCATTTATAATTCCCTGTGGACCCACAGCATGGGTGGGTGCCAGGAAGCCACCGGCGGTACATAGAAATATCCCATTGCATTGTCCAACACAGCTGAGGTAGTAATGTCGTGCTTAATACAGGTGGGCTTCGGCCCACACTGCATGCCCCAGTCAGACTGGGGTTCTTTACAAGTGGACACATGTAGGTTAAACTCCGTGTGCACCTACAGCATGGGTGGCTCCCTGGAACCCACCGGCGATACACAAAAATATCCCATTGCATTGCCCAACACAGCGGATGTAACGTCAGCTGTAATGCAGGTGGGCTAAAAATTCATTTGATTACACTGTAGGCGAGGGCCCACAAAAATTGCTGTATCAACAGTACTAATGTACATCCAAAAAATTGGCCATGCCCAACCAAGATGGCAGGTGAAACCCATTAATCGCTTTGGTTAATGTGGCTTAAGTGGTAACTAGGCCTGGAGGCAGCCCAGTTTAACGAAAAATTGGTTCAAGTTAAAGTTTCAACGCTTTTAAGAGCATTGAAACATATAAAAATTGTTTAGAAAAATTATGAGTGAGCCTTGTGGCCCTAAGAAAAATTGCCCGTTCAGCGTGATTACGTGAGGTTTCAGGAGGAGGAGCAGGAGGAGGAGGAGGAATATTATACACAGATTGATGAAGCAGAAATGTCCCCGTTTTGGATGGTGAGCGAGAACGTAGCTTCCATCCGCGGGTGCAGCCTACGTATTGTTTAGGTATCGCTGCTGTCTGCTGGTGGAGAAGAGAAGTCTGGGGAAATCCAGGCTTTGTTCATCTTGATGAGTGTAAGCCTGTCGGCACTGTCGTTTGACAGGTGGGTACGCTTATCTGTGATGATTCCCCCAGCCGCACTAAACACCCCCTCTGACAAGACGCTAGCCGCAGGACAAGCAAGCACCTCCAGGGCATACAGCGCGAGTTCAGGCCACGTGTCCAGCTTCGACACCCAGTAGTTGTAGGGGGCAGAGGCGTCACGGAGGACGGTCGTGCGATCGGCTACGTACTCCCTCACCATCCTTTTACAGTGCTCCCGCCGACTCAGCCTTGACTGGGGAGCGGTGACACAGTCTTGCTGGGGAGCCATAAAGCTGGCAAAGGTCTTGGAGAATGTTCCCCTGCCTGCGCTGTACATGCTGCCTGATCTCTGCGCCTCCCCTGCTACCTGGCCCTCGGAACTGCGCCTTCTGCCACTAGCGCTGTCGGATGGGAAGTTTACCATCAGTTTGTCCACCAGCGCCCTGTGGTATAGCAACACTCTCGAACCCCTTTCCTCTTCGGGAATGAGAGTGGGAAGGTTCTCCTTATAGCGTGGGTCGAGCAGTGTGTACACCCAGTAATCCGTAGTGGCCAGAATGCGTGTAACGCGAGGGTCACGAGAAAGGCATCCTAACATGAAGTCAGCCATGTGTGCCAGGGTACCTGTACGCAACACATGGCTGTCTTCACTAGGAAGATCACTTTCAGGATCCTCCTCCTCCTCCTCTTCCTCCTCCTCAGGCCATACACGCTGAAAGGATGACAGCCCAGCAGCATGTGTACCCTCACCAGTGGCCCAAGCTGTCTCTTCCCCCTCCTCCTCATCCTCCTCATGCTCCTCCTCCTCCTACCCAACGCGCTGAGATATAGACAGGCGGGTGCTCTGACTATCCAGCGACATACTGTCTTCCCCCGGCTCTGTTTCCGAGCGCAAAGCGTCTGCCTTTATGCTTTGCAGGGAACTTCTCAAGATGCATAGCAGAGGAATGGTGACGCTAATGATTGCAGCATCGCCGCTCACCACCTGGGTAGACTCCTCAAATTTTCCAAGGACCTGGCAGATGGCTGCCAACCAGGGCCACTCTTCTGTAAATAATTGAGGAGGCTGACTCCCACTGCGCCGCGCAAGTTGGAGTTGGTATTCCACTATAGCTCTACGCTGCTCATAGAGTCTGGCCAACATGTGGAGCGTAGAGTTCCACTGTGTGGGCACGTCGCACAGCAGTCGGTGCACTGGCAGATTAAACCTATGTTGCAGTGTCCGCAGGGTGGCAGCGTGCGTGTGGGATTTGCGGAAATGTGTGCAGAGCTGGCGCACCTTTCCGAGCAGGTATGACAAGTGGGGGTAGCTTTTCAGAAAGCGCTGAACCACCAAATTAAAGACATGGGCCAGGCATTGCACGTGCGTAAGGCTGCCGAGCTGCAGAGCCGCCACCAGCTTACGGCCGTTGTCACACACGACCATGCCCGGTTGGAGGCTCAGCGGCGCAAGCCAGTGGTCGGTCTGTTGTGTCAGACCCTGCAGCAGTTCGTGGGCCGTGTGCCTCTTCTCTCCTAAGCTGAGTAGTTTCAGCACGGCCTGCTGACGCTTGCCCACCGCTGTGCTGCCACGCCGCGTGACACCGACTGCTGGCGACGTGCTGCTGACACATCTTGATTGCGAGACAGAGGTTGCGTTGGAGGAGGAGGAGGAGGAGGAGGAGGAAGGTGCTTTAGTGGAGGAAGCATACACCGCCGCAGATACCACCACGGAGCTGTGGCCCGCAATTCTGGGGGTGGGTAGGACGTGAGCGGTCCCAGGCTCTGACTCTGTCCCAGCCTCCACTAAATTCACCCAATGTGCCGTCAGGGAGATATAGTGGCCCTGCCCGCCTGTGCTTGTCCACGTGTCCGTTGTTAAGTGGACCTTGGCAGTAACCGCGTTGGTGAGGGCGCGTACAATGTCGCGGGAGACGTGGTCGTGCAGGGCTGGGACGGCACATCGGGAAAAGTAGTGGCGACTGGGAACCGAGTAGCGCGGGGCAGCCGCCGCCATCATGCTTTTGAAAGCCTCCGTTTCCACAAGCCTATACGGCAGCATCTCTAGGCTGATCAATTTTGCAATGCGCACGTTTAACGCTTGAGCGTGCGGGTGCGTGGCGTCGTAGTTGCGCTTGCGCTCAAACTGTGGCACTAGCGACGTCTGGACGCTGCGCTGAGAGACATTGCTGGATGGGGCCGAGGACAGCGGAGGTGAGGGTGTGGGTGCAGGCCAGGAGACGGTAGTGCCTGTGTCCTCAGAGGGGGGTTGGATCTCAGTGGCAGGTTGGGGCACAGGGGGAGAGGCAGTGGTGCAAACCGGAGGCGGTGAACGGGCATCGTCCCACCTTGTGGGGTGCTTGGCCATCATATGCCTGCGCATGCTGTTGGTGGTGCCTCCCCAGCTGATCTTGGCGCGACAAAGGTTGCACACCACTGTTCGTCGGTCGTCAGGCGTCTCTGTGAAAAACTGCCACACCGTAGAGCACCTTGACCTCTGCAGGGTGGCATGGCGCGAGGGGGCGCTTTGGGAAACAGTTGGTGGATTATTCGGTCTGGCCCTGCCTCTACCCCTGGCCACCGCACTGGCTCGGCCTGTGCCCACACCCTCACTTGGCCCTCCGCGTCCTCGGCCGCGTCCACATCCTCTAGGCCTACCCCTACCCCTCAGCATGCTGTATTACCAGTGATTTGATTTCCCAGGCAGGAAAGAAATTGGCGCAAGGCTGCACTCAACCGTAGCTGGTTGCGTCTGATTTTTGTACGTTGTCCACGCAGCACACACGTACACGGAGACCTTAGGACTGACACAGGCTGGCCAAATATAATTTCTTTTCCTTTTTAGCTTAGGGAAGACCCCACTGCGTGTATTCAATGAATAATGTATGTCTTCTGGCCCTGCCTACACAATTCTATCCCTGTAGTATTAATGCCGGGTGCAATGCTGTGCACAGCCGGTTTTGAGAAAAAAAAAAATATGCAACACTGCTAACAGCAGCCTGGACAGTACTGCACACGGATAGAAGTGGCCCTAGAAAGGACCGTTGGGGTTCTTGAAGCCTACACTAACTCCTAACACTCTCCCTGCCTAACCCCCACTTCTGTCCCTATTGCTGGGCGCAATGCTCTGCAGATCCAATTTTGGACAAAAAAAAAAAAAAATACTGTGCTAACACAGTACTGCACACTAGTAGATGTGGCCCTGAGAAGGGCCGTTGGGGTTCTTGAAGCCTACACTGACTCCTAACGCTCTCCCTACAGCAGCACCAGCAGCAGCACTTTCCCTCAGCTAAGTCACAAGGCATGTGTGGC
The DNA here is from genome assembly GCF_035609145.1 of Eleutherodactylus coqui. Classification (NCBI taxonomy): domain Eukaryota; kingdom Metazoa; phylum Chordata; class Amphibia; order Anura; family Eleutherodactylidae; genus Eleutherodactylus; species Eleutherodactylus coqui. The sequence goes on from NC_089839.1 coordinate 32,036,876, forward strand.
GAGCCGCGGGAGGGGCCGATTTTTATACTCGGGTGACATCTGATCGCCCCAGCCACTCACTGCAGGGGGGTGGTATAGGGCTTGAACGTCACAGGGGGAAGTTGTAATGCCTTCCCTGTCTTTCAATTGGCCAGAAAAGCGCGCTAACGTCTCAGAGAGGAAACTGAAAGTAACCGGAACACCGCGTGGTACTCGTTACGAGTAACGAGCATCCCGAACACCCTAATATTCGCACGAATATCAAGCTCGGACGAGTACGTTCGCTCATCTCTATTCATGGTTCAATGATGGATTTATTGTTCGTCGTTCAGTTGTTGGCTGTGTTTAGACTGACCGATCTCATTCACTTTCACTTGTTTGCATGACTTTTTGAATAATTATTCCATGTAAAAGGGCCTTAAGTGTACTAAAAAGGTTTAACTATGATTTAAGAGAGAAAATGTAAAACACTGCCAGACAGATGGGTGTCATCTCTTCCAAAATATGAGGAACAAGATGAACACTAATGTAGAATAGGTTATGAAGTCAGAGGCGTTGTTCCCTGTGTAAATCCCTATGTTTTTTCCAATGTGTCGGACTTGATGGCATGTATTTTTTTTTGTATCGCACCATGTATGACATTATTTTCTTGACTGCCAACAGATAGGGGGACTTTCATAGTGCTGCTAGCTCAGCCTAGAGGGCTTATCTCCCAGGAGTAAAACTGTATGTGACTCAGGAAACTGAATATTCAGCATTCTAGAAATCAGGGTCACCATGTAGCCCCAAAATAAGGACACCAATGGGCATAACAACCTTATGTGCAAATGAGTGCCTGACAAATTGGCCCTGTTGGAAACAAAGTAGAGAGGAAGTGAGATGCATGTCGTGGAGTTTAGCTGGCACCATATAGATTCTGTGGAGAGTTTTCAGGGAAGTTTCAGGCAGGCTTACCTGCTGACTCCCTTTGGACAATGTGGTGCAAGAAAGATAATATGTAGTACCCCAGAGTTGGGGTCCCACAGCATTTTTGGTGTTCCTACCACCTAACTCTGAATGACTGTGCAGAATGCACCCTAACAACACCTGTCAGTCACCCCTAGCTAGATCTGGGATTGGCTAGTTAGCTTTCTCTTAGCTCAGCATTAGTGGGGACTTAGAGTATAAAAGGTAGAGAGTGGGTGAAATTATTTAGTTAGTCCTGAATATAGCTGAGAGAAGACAGTCCAGAGATAGAGACCTGTGAGGAACAAGGAGACCATCTTTATTAACAGTCAGTGTGGTGGGAAGCTAGAATATCAAGTGGCAGTACCAAGCCAAGTTATTCTGGAGAGTTAGCCCAAGGAGAAAAAGGGAGAGGGAGAGAGGAGAAGTCAGAGAAGGAAAAGAAGCCATGTCAGCATTTAAGAGTCAGGTGCAGCAGGAAATTCTTTATTCCTCGCGGGAAATAAAGAATGCGGCAGATGGCTCCTTCATCTCCGCGGGGGACGCAGCAGCGGCGAACAGGTAAGTATATATTTTTTTTTTTATTTATTTACACTAAAAGGGATTATTTTTAGGGAAGAGCTTATACTTAAAGCTCTTCCCTGAAAAATCATTTCAGGGGTGTCGGCAGTCCATTGCCTTCAATGGAGCAACCGGCAGCAGCCGCGGCTCCATTAAAGGCAATGTGTGCATTCCCTATGGTGCACGCCTGTAAAACACAGACATGTGAATACACCATAGGGAATGCAGTGATTGTAATAGACGCTTGTTTTTGTGAGCGTGTATGCACGCACATAAACACGCTCATGTGAAGCCTCCCTTATAATGTGTCCCAAGTTTTACACTTGAGTTTGTAGTAGGGGGCCTTTAGACGGCTGGAAGTCTTCAGCTAGGTGTTGTAGGTGATCTTTAAAGGACATAGAGTAGATGATCACATCCAGGTACAGCAAGACAGTCTCAAAGTTCTTGTGGCCTAAGCAGCGCTCTATCAGCCTTTGACTGATTCCACGGTTGTTACAGTGTCCAAAATGCATACAATTAAACTCAAATAAGTCCATTGGGGTAGTAATTGCTGTCTTCTTCCGTAGCAGGCTGTAAGATGACTGGTTGTACGTTATAGATACAAGCACGGCAAATCTGTCCGCTGGTGTGGGTAATGTTGGCCTTGGATTCCCTATCGGGTTTGTCACCACAGAATGGCTTCAATACCAGGTTATAAGATTATTGGTAGCACATTACAAATATGCCCTCTAGTGTTAGGGAATCGTTGCTGCGCTGTCAACATCTTGATAGTCCATTGCAAGACTCTCTGTTAATCGTGGGAAGTTGAAGGTACAGATTTGCGGAGGGCTTCCAGCATCTCGTCATAACAGTTGCGGAGGATATTTATCCCTAGGATCACAAAAGGGGAATTTCTCTCTTAGACATCCACAACAAGTACTCCTTATTGGGGTAGCTTGGTTCCACTTGCATGGATAGTAGACTCCCAGTACCCTACCAGGGATATGGACTGTTCACTGATGTCTATTTTATCCAGTCATTGATCTGGAGGCTCTACTTGGAGGTTGAGGTCCCAATGTCTCTCGAAGGTGGCTTTCCTTATAATGGAGACCTATGACCCTGTGTCCAGTAAGGAAGAAAAGGGGACTCCATTGATACAGATGGTGACTTCTGGACAAAGCCCAACATATTTGGAAAGCACCTTGGAATTTTCAGGACCTACAATTCTTCCACCTAAGGGGCGGTCTTCTGCCTTGGGGGGGGGGGGGGGGGGGGGGAGTGCTCTTTTAGTTGCCAGCATCGGCATTCCACATGTCCACTTTGGTGGCAGTATAGATAAACTTTTGTTGTTTGTCAAAGTGGTCTGTGGATCTTCTTCCAAGTGGAGAGTGATATTCCTGTTTGGGGCTATTAGCTGGTTGGTTTCCTGTCTGGGATGTAGCTTCTGCTCTTGTGGATGGATTTCCAGACATTCTATCTTATGGCAAACCTTGGCTAGTCCACAAGCTAATTTGGCCATCTGCTACTGCAGTTCAGTGATAGAATCTGGTGAAGGTTGTGTCTGGCCAGCTTGAACAGCAGAGATGTTCTTATTCATAGATGGATGGGATAGTAGTTCTACATACCCAATGCCATTAGGTGAGGATACTTCAAGTTTTCAAATACTGACTGGAAGTCTTTCCCTAGGACCTGGGTAGCCAATTCTTTGAAGTCCAGAAAGGGACCTTCAGGATGTTGGATGGACAACATCTTCAGCTGTCTTGTACAGGTATACGTCTGGCCGTCAGCACCTCCCATGTACCCTTGTACCACTATTCACTAACGAACGCACTCATGGAGTAGCTCCACCACTTTTATTTCACCCATTGAAAACAATGGGAGTGTTGTACCTTGATTAGCGTGGCGTTCGAAACGCCACTCTAATTGCGGTAGAAAGCACCAGTGTAAGAGAGGCCTAAGGCACAGAAGATTTGATCCTGTTTGTAACACCAGTTTTTGCAGCATTCAGATATTGTGTAAGATGAGTCGTTCAGCGCAGGACAGACAAGTCAGAGGCCAGGAACCTGTGTAGCATTCAGAAGCCCAGGGAGCTCTTCTGTATCTCTGCCACCAGCTTAATACGAGTAACTTACTTTTGGTGGTCCCACCTTCCCTCTTGTACTTTCACTGGCCTGTATCACCTCACAATAATGCTTGTACTTTATCCAAGCCTTGGGGTTCACTTTAGGTTCAGTCCAGATGTACATTACTCCTGCTGGTCTCCACACACAAAGGCCTGTTTTTAATGCAGTGCCACCTGAGGGCCCGTAGACCTCGAGCATTTATTATTGACCATCGGCCTTGACCCTTGTGCACATGAATTTCTCCAGATTGTCTGATTCTTCCGATGATATTATGTACTGCAGATGGTGGGATGGTGGGATATTCAACGTCTTTGTAATTTTGCATTGAGGAACGTTTTTCTGAAATTGTTTCCCAATTTTTAGATGCAGTTTTTCCCAGACTTGTGAACCTTTGACCATTTTAGCATCTGAGAGACTCTGCTTCTCTAAAACGTGACTTAGCAGGAAATTGACCCTCCAGCTGTTTTTCATTAGTACCACTTACTTTTCCAGCTTTTTGATGGAATTAATTTAATTTTTTTTTGGCATTTGCCAAGCGAGATGCAAGGAATGTATGGGAAATAAGAACTAAATAAAAGGAGGGGAGTTTATTTGTAGACCGAAGCAAAGGACTAGTGTTGGGTCTGGGATCACAAATTGATGTGTCACAGTGTAGACAAAATCAAAAATTATGTTACTAAAAGAACGAATGACCGGACATGACCACCACATGTGGAAATTGGTACCTTTCAGACAGCATTCCCTCCCGCACATTTCGGGGATAAAATAGTTCATTTTGGCAAGTCTAGCATAGATATTTTCTGTGAAGATTCCCAGTGTTTGATGTGAAACTCTTTAAGTCCAGGATAAAGTTTCCTCCATTCTTCTAGTTGGAATTGTTGTTTAAAGTCTTGTTCCCATGGTTGGGCGTGTGAAGATTTAGGCCGCCTGCACACAGGCAAATTTTTGCTGCGGAATCTGCAGTGGGCATCCGCATCGCGGATCCGCAGCAAATACCGTCCATAGCATGCTATGGGAAATCAATTCTTCCTGCACACAAGTAAAAATCAATTGCAATTTCCTCTTGCGGAGGAAAAAAATCGCAGCATGCTCAATTTTTGCACAAATTCGGTGCGAATGACTTTCATTGAAGTCAATGGAAGCCATCCAACCCGCAGCCCGTCCGCAATTAACACTGCGTACAGGTCGCAAAGTTGAAGAAAAAATCTGTACTGCGCATGTCAGAAGGCGAGCCGCTGGGTCCATCTGCAATACAGTGAAAGACCAGAAATGACAAGTACATGCGCATGCCGCTGCTGTTAGGGCGCCCACCCACTGGCGATTTTTTTTCCCTGCGAAATTTGCAGCATTTTTTTCTCTGCAGGGGTCTATGGGACTTGTAATGTTAAAATCGCGATCGCGCAAAATCGCAATTTTGCGCGATCGCGATTTTAACATTACAAGTCCCATAGACCCCTGCAGAGAAAAAAATGCTGCGAATTTCGCAGGGAAAAAAATCGCCAGTGGGTGGGCGCCCTTAGGGTCGGATTCCGCTGTGGGCCCCCGCATGCAGCCCTGCCATGTGCAAGCGCCTGACTTTGGTAAACTGAGGAAAAATAATCTTTCAGGTTTTTTTTAATGTCATTTTCTTAACTATCGCAAGTCATTTTGGTCAGCAGAGGGCAGCATATCACAAAAATTCACAGACTGTATTGTGTTTTGAAGCTACAACAGCTACGAAAACGGTATCAAATTCATATATCCTGGAAAGAAGAGAAGCGAAGAAAAGGGAAGAAACTATAGAAATGAACAGAGGAAAAAAGTAGAAAACTAAAAAGTGGTTAAATGTTTTTTTTTTAGGGATTGCAGGGAAAGTATTCAACCTGAAGAAATAGTGTAGGGAGCTAAGGATGAGGGGAAGAGCAAGACAGTGAGAAGGGATTTAAGGAATCTATTGGTTGAAAGACTGGGTTATGTTAACCCTTTGCAATCCAATTTTGGATTCAGGGTTTCCTAGGGGGTTTTCTCTTTCTGCCATTATACAATGGCGCCACCTGCTGGCTAGAGCCAGTACTGCAGTATGGGACATGCTGGAGAGGCCCCCGACAACAGAGCAGCCAGTAATAACAGTAAGAATACCCTGCCGGACGTCTTCCAACATCGGAAGCTGCACAGCTTTCAATCAGAATGTCTTTAGACATCAGACAGTGGATTAGAAAGGGTTAAAGGATGATCGGGTGCTGCTGTCTAGGAACAGGTATCCTGTAAATAAGAAGATCTCCAGATGTTTGAAACACTTAGCATGTGATTCGTGGAGGAGATTTTTCTTTTAAATATGGCTTATCTGTAAGATTTACTAAATACAGAACCTTCCTTTTTCTGCAAATACTATTTTTAACAGATTGCAAGATTCATAGTCATCCAAAATTAGATTGAAAGTAATGCTTTAGGGTAAATAATGACCATTTAACTCCTTAATGACACTGGACGTATACTTATGTTTTGTGCATTCTTGGTTTACGTGGAGGTGGATTACGAGCTGCTGCTGCTCTATACAATGCTGGTGCTGGCTGTTTCTCACAGCTGACACCCACTGACAACAGCTACAATTAGCATAAATGTTGACTGCAGTTGTTATCTAAATTAAATAAAAAAACCAAAACATCTTGTTATTTGTATAGCACCAACTTATTCCGAAGTGCTTTCAAGTAATTTATTACCCCCTACCATGCTAGATTCTCATTTTACTGACCTCAGAAGGATTAGTTGATCTTGAGATGGCTACCTGAACCATACGGGGGTTGAACCGGCAACCTTCCGGTTGTGAGTGAGAGTTTAGGACTGCATTTCTGCTGCCTTATCATACTCTGTGCTACACAAGGCTCTAATTCTCCAATTGGTTTTGCAGGGGCCCGAATGCCCTCACATGAGATTGCAAGGTGCCGTTCAGTTGCCATGCAGCCTGGGGCCTTCTGAAGGCTTTATAGAAGGTCTGTCAGATCACGGTATGATGTAATACTATGGCATTAAAATATTGAAGTCCTATATGGGGACTAAAAAGAACGTAAAAATGAGTCCAAAAAATTTCAATTTATTGAAGTGTCAGTCAGAAGATGGTAGCAGAATTTTTTTTTATGTTTTTCCAAAGATGTTTAATTTTTTTTTAAAGTAGTGAAGCAAAAAAAAAAACTCTATAAATCTGCTAAGCGTAGTGACCACAGAATAAAGTTATGTCATCTGAGCCACAGTGTGTAGGCCATCAACACAAGTCCCCCCAAATATGGAAGGATTTTAGTTTTCTCTCTCCATTTCACTCCAGATGTCAAAAACTTTAATAAATGTCAATAACGCGGGTACCAACAGCCCATACGCAATGTCAATTGCGTATAAGCTGGGGATCCGATGCCTCCGTTGACATGGAGGCCGTCCATGCTGAATCCGGGGTAAAATAGAGCCTACTGCGACTTTTGTTCCGTTCGAGGAATACACATTTTGTATATGGAAGTGTGAAGGAAAACTCTAAAATACATGCCTTTTAATGCCCATGTTTTACCGCAAATCGTCCGCGTGGACCCTGATCGGGGAATCCACGATTCAAATCCGCTCGTGTGAGCCCAGCGTGCCAGTTGTAGAGTTTAGGTGCAACATGAAATCAGCTACACTATTCCTTGCAGTGCAATACCTGCAAGCCAAGGGATGGTTGGGCTCATTGTATTTGCTCATGGTTGGTGAGATAGAAGGAAACCAGTTAGGATACCTACACATGGGCGAATGGGCCGAGAAATCAGACCCGATATGGCGCTTGTCTTCGTCTATTTTACCAATGGATGCGAAGCCTTTTTTCATGCAGAAATGCCTCACATCACTTCTCTGAAATTCCGATCCTCCGGCGCTCGTTTCCCGCATGTCAAAGGATTGGTAAGTGTTTCACATTGATTTCAATGGGAAACATCATATTGCACTCGCGCACACAGAGCACGGCATGTGATGTGTTCGACTGTGACAGCTGTGGCAGGGGATTCTTTACTCCCCCCGGGGAGTCCCCTTGTCACTGATCACTGTGACAGTGCTGTCCCAGTGTTCAGTGACAAGGGGACTCCCCGCGGAGAATATTGACACGCACCACGGACCTATTACTGCAGTACCAAATTTATATAACTTTTATTACATTTGTTTTGAGCTTGTTTTTGGTATTGCATTTACCTTATGAGTTTGGTTCTGGTGCTGTATTTATGTACTGGGCTTAGTTTTGGGGCCGAATTTATATACTTAGTTTGATTCTGGTGTTGAATTTATATACTGAGGTTCATTCTGGTGCTGTATTTATGTTGTGAGCTTGCTTCTGGTACAGTGTTTGTTATGAGCTTTGTTATGGTATTGTATGTATGTACTGAGCTTGGTTTGGTGCCTTATGTACATACTGAGATTGATTCTGGTGCTGTATTTATTATATAGGCTGGGTTCTGGTGGTCTAATTATCCTGTGAGCTTGGTTCTAGTAGAGTCTATTATGAGCACTGGCGTAACTATAGGGGATGCGGTTGCACCCGGAGCCAGGAGCCTTAGGGGGTCCATAAGGCTTCTCTTCTCCATGTAGGGAACCCAGTACTATGAATAAAGCATTATAGTTGGGGGCCCTGTTACAGATTTTGCATTGGGGCCCAGGAGCTTCAAGTTATGCCTCTGATTAGGAGCCTGGTACTGGTATTTTATCTATGCACTAAACTTGGTTTGGGGACTGTACTTATGTTATGAGCTTGTTTCTAGTACAGCATTTTGCTGCTTTTTGCACAAGGAAAATACAGGCAGACTTGTGTTTTTTTTCTTATGATAGTGGTGGGTGGGGTGGCGAAAAACATTCATCAAAGGGTGCCATCTAATCTTAGGCTGGCACTGGACATGGGTTCTTGATTAGCCAGGTAAAAATGTTTGACTTGAGTCCAACATAAGGCCTCGCATGAGCAGTGCATATATCAGCTCTAACCTAGAAACTACCAACCGAAGCAGTAACAAATCTTTTAACAGTGATGTATAAGTCTGATATGAAAGTATTCAAAGCATCTTATCACTATTGTTGCAAACTGTCATACAACCAATTATGAAGAGTAAGAGGAAAATAACTTCTTCACATGGGTGATATGGATATTGGATAATGCAGTTAATTCCTTAAAGGGGTTGTCCCGCGGCAGCAAGTGGGTCTATACACTTCTGTATGGCCATATTAATGCACTTTGTAATGTACATTGTGCATTAATTATGAGCCATACAGAAGTTATCAGAAGTTTTTCACTTACCTGCTCCGTTGCTAGCGTCCTCGTTTCCATGGAGCCGACTAATTTTCGGCGTCTAATGGCCAAATTAGCCGCGCTTGCGCAGTCCGGGTCTTCTTGTTTTCTCAATGGGGCCGCTCGTGCAGGATGCCGGCTCCATGTAGCTCCGCCCCGTAACGTGCCGATTCCAGCCAATCAGGAGGCTGGAATCGGCAATGGACCGCACAGAAGCCCTGCAGTCCACCGAGGGAGAAGATCCCGGCGGCCATCTTCAACCGGTAAGTAAGAAGTCACCGGAGCGCGGGGATTCAGGTAAGCGCTGTGCGTTTTTTTTTTTAAGTCCCTGCATCGGGGTTGTCTCGTGCCGAATGGGGGGGGGGTGAAAAAAAAAAAAAACGTTTCGGCGCGGGACAACCCCTTTAAATAGCTGCAGTAAGATTTTTAGGCTTGTGTAATATACACAGACAGTCAAGTCACATTATTATGACCACCTCCTACTTTTGATGTCAGCAGCCCATGAAGGAAGTGACGTGTGGTGGGCTTGGCTTGGTGGGTATGAGAGGTGTGCAATGGGCTGTCTTCTCACATATCATATTGTAATGTGTAAAATGAGCAATTTATCACAGTTTCAATGAAATTGGCTCTTGGGCCAAAGATGGCAGTATTTATCAAACAGCGCAGTATGTGAACTGATGAAAGTGTACCATGAGTGGAGAAATGGAACCAACGTAAAAACTACGGAGGACCACATACCATTAGTGTGAGCTGAATATAGGCTACAAAAGTGCATGAGGGGCGGCCAATATGCTGCAGTGGAGCAGCTCACCATGAAAATGTGCTGGGGGACTACCAGATGTGTCCAAAAGAACAGTTCAGCCAATCCTACTGTGCACGGGCTCTGAACCAGATGGATGGTCCCTACACCTATGCTAACAAAGGTACATTGGAAGAATAGGCTTCAGTTCGCACAGCAGTATTGGATTTGGACCACCACGGATTGGCAAAGGGTTGCCTTCTCTGATAAGTCACATTTTCTGCTTTATTGAACAGATGGATGTTGGCATATCGGACGAGAAACATCAGAGAACAAATACCCTGCAGCTATTGCTGGAAGAACACAATATGGTGTCAGTAGTTTTGTCGCCTGGGCGCTTTTTCGTGGCATTCTCTGGGCCCACTCACCCATGTGGAAGGTACTCTGAATTTGGTTATTAACCTATCCTTGCAGATACCATATATGCTGTTAGTCTTCCCTGGGGCAGGTGAGATCTTCCAGCACAACAATGCGACATGTCACATGGCTAGAAATATACAACAATGGTAGGAAGAGCACAACCAAGACTTCCAAGTACTTACCTGGTCCCCTAATTTCCCAGAATTGAACCCAATTGAACATCCTTGGGACCACCTTGATTTTCATGTTCACTCTATGGAACCCCCCCCCCCCTCCCCGCACCCTTCAGGCACTGTCAGATGCAGTCAGCATGGCTCCAGATACACTCCTGGCCCATCTAGCTGCTGACCAGATGGCACACAGAAGTTACTCTGGATATTAGCTGGTGGTCATAATAATGTAACTTGAATCTGTATCTTTTTATAATATAATCTTTTTAAAGATACAAGACTATACAATATGGCAAATAGCAAATAGGCAATATCTGAAATATTTCAAATATTCATAGTGCCTCTACAAACTACTAAGAATCCTAGAAGTCCCCTTGGAGTTCACTGACTTGTTCAAAGGCACCTGACCCGTGCCCTTATGTTACTACATGTGCAACAGCTATAATTTCATATACCTATCATTTACAGAAGGAGCCCATAGTTTCATCTATAATGTTATAAAATATTTGAGACAAGTGTTTCATGAACAAAACAGAGGATAGTGGCGTTTTTTAAAGGTTTCCTTCACATAACGATTCTTGTAGCGTTTCTTTATCTGACTTGTAAAAAAATATAGGTATTTCATGTTTTTTTATAGGCTTTTTTTGTGGCATTTATTTTACAAAACACAAGATAAAGTTAAAAAACAAAACTTTTATCATAGCATCCTTAACCTGCTGTAAATTTACAGCGCTCGATCCGGGGGTTTAATCCCAGCCGATAGTAGAAATACAGCGCAGGATTAAAGCCTCTGTGCTGCAATCAAGCAGAAGCAGGTTGGGTCCTCAGCTGTTAGCCACAGCTGAGAACCTGGAGGAGAAGGGAGAAGTGGATTTTAACAGTTTCTACCTTCTCCTTTCCCAGGTAAAATACATAGTGCTCAATGGCAGTAAAACCACCACATGGATAAAATCCCTAAAAAGTGTCTGGTACTTAACCCTTTCCAATCCACTGTCTGACGTCTGAAGACATTATGATTTAAGGCTGTACAGCACCGATGTTGGAAGACATCCGTTGGGGTTCTCTTACTGTATATTGCCAGCCTCTCTGCTGTCGGAGCCTATCCAACATGTCACTTCAAGCAGTACTGGCTTTAGCCAGCATATAGCGCCATTGGATAATGGCAGAAAAAGAGTAAGCCCCCTAGGAAAACCAGGATGCAAATTGGAAAGGGTTAAATTACAAAACAGCCTGGTCCTTAAGGAGTTGAAAACCTTCTCATAGAAGCAGATGAAAAAAAGGGGAACTCCTTTTACATGTTTCAAGCCTCACAAACTGAGTTCTTCCTCATAATATCATTCCCACCTTTGTGCCTCTGTTTAAAAGCAAACCACTTCTACACATATGGTGAATAATCAATCACATTAAGGATGCACGTGAACTCAAATCAACAGTATGGTATACTAGAACATGCTAACACAAAGCGTAGTGTCCCAGAACAACAGAACAACATCCTGGCCCCCTCCATAATTGTCATATATGTTCTGTCTCATTTGGATGCACCGTGCAAATCTGTCGTGTCAATTTTCTGTATGTGTGTTGCACAGCTGCAGCATCTGAAGGGTTAACTCCCATAAAATCATTGCCTGTCAGCTCTACTGCTGAATGTATCTTTCCTACTGTGTCATGTGGTACAAGTGAAGTTATAAAAGTGGGTGTCTGAGAGCGGGAAGGGGTCTTCTTTAAGCTGTGTTAGAGTAGGGGTTCATCTTACCTGCTGTTCTGAGCTAAAACAGAGCCACATGGAAACACCTTTAGCTTCCATGTTGGTGAAGATGGAGGAAGAGGAACGACTACCTGTAGTGTCTGGAGAGTGGTTGATACAGGAGTGAGTCCCTTCCAGAAAGAGCGACAGCATATTTCCCCAGTCCACTAAAACAGGTACCCATTCACACTACAGGCATCATTTTTCCTGTGTGGCCGTCCGCCATTAGGATCACCACGCAGAGGTACGTAATTGTGATATCCACACGGATGTTGTGCGAGTTGCATCCTTCCTTCAATAATTGTCTGCCAGAGTGTATGTGGAGTGACCCCTACCTTTGACCTCCTCTGGAGTATACCCAATTTCCAGGACCGGTGACATATAGATAACGTGGAATGTAGGGCCGTATTGTTCCTGTGTTTCCTCCCAACCTCTGTGCTTCTGCCTGTAACTTTATGCAAGTGAATGATGCCTGTAACTACCTGTTATCTCAAGTTTATTTAAGTACAGTTTTACCGGGTCTCAACCATTCCTGAGGACCCGAGGTACGATACACAAGTCTCTGTGTTTATTACTCCGCCATATAGAATAACGCTGTGTGGGAATGGTGGCGTCATGACGTGACACTGGATCTATACATTTCCCCAATTTTATTATTATATATTATCCATATCCGGCTCACCGTGCACCCAGGCCTGGCAGCCCCGTCTCCTCCTTCTCCCCCTCTCCCTGTCCGTTGCATAAAGCATAAATAAATTCGAAGTAAATCAGAACGGTAATTCAAAGCTCCAAGATAGCGCCTGTCCAAAACCATCATCCAAAAGGCTTCTCCATTTCCCAATTTTGCCTCCCAGTCACCACCTCTACAATCTTGTTGACCCTCTCATGACCCAGAATCTAAAATGATATGATGATGATGATTATCGCATCCTCCCCTCAGTCACTCCATGGATCAATGTTCTTCACACATTCCTGTCTTTCACGGCTTCTTTCAATTCCGCAATCAATATGTTCATGGCGGCCTTGACTGTATCTCACCATCTTGTTCTTTGTCATCCTGATCTTCTCTTCCCACTGACGTTGCCGAGCATCAGTACTGTTTACAGTGAGTTCACGCGCATTACGTGGCTAAAAAAAGGGAGCCGCTGTTTGATGATTTTGCCCTCTAGTGATATTTTCGGTTTGACGCGATCTAACACTACCTTGTTCGCTGTCATGGCAGTCCAAGGTATCCCTAGCATTCTCCTCCAGCACCAGAGTTCAAACGCATCAATTTTGCTTCTGTCTTTTTGTCTGAACGTCCCACTTTTGCAACCATACATGGGGAAGAGGATTGCATTGACCAGTCTGGTTTTTGTTGCAATGCTAATATCCTTGCTTTTCCAGATCTTTTCCATTTCTTGCATTGCAGTCCTACCAAGTGTAATCCGTCTCTTGATCTCAGGTCCAGATTGCCTGTAGCAATCAATTTTGGAGTCAAGGAAGATGAAATCTTGAACCGACTCGACTTCTTCGTTGTTAATTTTTATGTTCACTGTACTGTTGCCTACCGCGGTCATGACTTTCATTTTCTTGCTGTTGAGGTACAGTCCCATGCATTTGCTTTCCTTTTGCACTCGTTGGATAAGGTATTCCAGGTCCCTCTCACTTTCTGCAAGCAGGGTGATGTCATCTGCATATCGGAGGTTGTTGGCATTGCTGCCACCGATTTTGACTCCGATTTCTAATTTGTCCAAATTGCATCGCCTCATGATCGTTTCCGCATACAGATTGAAAAGGACTGGTGATAGAATGCAGCCTTGCTATATGCCTTTCTTGATTCTGAACCAATCCCTGTTTCCGTAAGCCGTCCTGACTGTTGCTTCTTGGTTGTTGTAAAGTGACCTTATAAGCTGTTCAATATGTTCTGGGACGCCCATTTGCTTCAGACACTTCCAAAGCCTGTCATGTTCAACACAGTCAAAAGCTTTTCTGTAGTCGATGAAACACATGTACACATCCTGTTGATACTCCCAGGTCTTCTCCATGATTCAGCGCAGGTTCGCGGTTTGGTCTCTGGTGCCACATCCTTTGCGGATGCCTGCTTGAATGTCTGGCAGTTCTTGTTCAACAATTGTTGCAACGCGTTTTTGTATGATCTCTAAAAGAATTTTGCCCACGTGAGGTATGAGGGTGATGGTGTGGTAATTAGAACATTTTTGAGCATCACCTTTTTTTGGAAGTGTGACGAAGACAGATCTTGTCCAGTCTTTGGGCCACTATTTGGAGCTCCAGATCTTTTGACATTGGTCAGTTAGGATCTTGACTGACACTGGTTTGAGCAGTTTGGTTGGTATGTGATCAGTGGCCGGAGCTTTCCTGTTTGGTAGTTGTTTCAGGGCCCATGTGACTTCTTCCTCCAGAATACCCAGTTCTTGTTCTATTTCATGCACATGATACAATGGGTTGTCTGTTTGATTGCCTGCATACAGTTCCGCTGTATATTGTTGCCACTTACGCTTGATTTGATCTTCATCTTGTAATAATTTGCTATCCCAGTCTTGGATGGTTGCTGCCTTGCGTGTTGCGAACGGCACCCGGATCTGCTTCATCTGGGAAAAGAGAGCTTGGTGTGGCCTTGCTGGTTTGCTTCATCCAGTTTCGCGCTTTGGTCGTTCCAGTAGTGCTCCTTGTCTCGCCTGACTTTTCTTTGAAATTCCGCATTCAGCTGTCTGAATTCAACGATGATGCCCACTGCTCTAGCTGCTCGGTGCTTTTTAGCGATCATGATGGATTGCGTTTCTTTTGCAGATTTTTTTGAAGGGGATGATTTGTTCAGCTGTATTCGGTGTGATGGATTTGATTTCCTCTCATAATTCGTCAGGGTCTTTTCTGATGGTGCTGAGCGCTTCAAATCGGTTATTCATTTTGACTGCGTATCGTGAAGGGTTGTTGTCTACATCGAAACGACATATTGCTGGTTACCTTTTGGTGTTGCTGAATCTGACCTTGATTTTTGCAACTAGGAGCTGATGATCAAAGCCGCAGTCTGCACCCGGAAGTGTTCTCACGGCCAGATTGTCCTCATCTGTTGCATCAGTTGTGGGTGCGCAAAACTTGCAGAATTGTGATCGAGCGAGGATTCCCATTGATGCGTATTTATATGATCCTATCGTTTATGGCTTTGAAACAATGGACTGCTTTGGCGACTGCTTTGTTTGTGATGAATGCCACTCCATTGCGTCTGATGTTGTCATTGCCTGAGTAGAAAACTGTGTAATTAAAGCTATTGAAGAAACCGTTGCCTGTCCGGTGAAGCTCGCTGATACCCAACAGGTCAATGCTGAGCCGTTCCATTTCATTTTTTAGGATTTCCAATTTTCCCATGTTCACGCCATGGATGTTCCATGCGCCGATGTTATGAATCTTTGAGAAACGCAAACGAAACCTTTTGCTTGTAGCTGCATCAGCAGACAGACGTCTAAATGGGTTTGACCGGCCCGCGTCATTAGTGCCCAAATTATTCGAGTTTCATCCGCCCAAATGTACAGATAAAAAGTGTTGTGAAACTGTAGAAATTCTGCGGTTACCAACATGAGATGAATCTTAAATATGTGCTCTGCAATATGTTTTTTAGTGGTCTTTATAGTTGACCCCACATATTATAATTTGCATGAAGAACCACTGATGACATATACGACATAGTTAGTGGAACAGTTAATAAAGGATACGATTTTACAATCCATTATGTTAACATTAGAAGAACACGTTTTGCTGGACAACATATACTTGCAACATCGACAAGTGGGCATGCCATATCTATATGAACCCTTGGTGGTTGCCCATGTGTTCACATTAGAGCTCGTTTCTAGAACTGAAGAAGAAAGGACATTTCCTATAGCCATACCTCTCTTCGCAGAAAAATTACAACCTGCTTGCAATGTCCTCTTGACCTTCTCATTCGTTATAGATAAATATCTCTTAATTATAGAGACTACTTCATTGTAATTGGATATTGCTTTGTAAACTTGAGGATACCTCGCTCATGTAACCTATTCTTTTTTCCTCTAGATAACTGTAATTGACCCTTACCGTAATTTTCTAATGCAACATGCTGTCCATATTGTATCTAAAGATCCAAATATCCTCTCTTCCGCAATTGTCTACCAATGTAAAGACCTTTCTGTATATAATCCCTATCATCACTACATGAATGTCTGGCACATGTAAACTTCCCCACAGGCAGGTTCTTTACAGAACCTATGAGTTGGATGACTACTTTCCGAATGTAACAAAGAATTCCCGGTAACTGGTTTTCTGTTTAACTTGCTTGAAATTGTATTTGATTGAACATAAGTAAAAAATCATCAAAAGGGATACCTTCTGCTGACATATTACATGTAAAATGGAGATTCATACCATTGCTGTTCACGTGGGAGATGAAGTCTGGCACGGCAGTCAGGCGACCCTCTCAAATAAATAAGATGTCGTCTATGTATCTGCCATACCAGACAATGCCCCTTGCTTAGACAGCTCCATCCAAATATATGGAGAACTCCTCCCATACTGCAATATACAAATTGCTCAGAGAAGGCGAGAAAGGAGAGCCCATAGGACAGCCACAAACCTGGAGGTAAAAACCCTGCTCAAACATGTAAAGAAAATTCTGTAAAAAAAAAAAGAAGTGATAGAAATAAGATATTCTTTCAATTCATTTGAAAAAGTGGTATACGTATTTAAACGATGTGACCGAGTAGATAATGCCTTGCCGTGGGGTATTAACCCTTTCCAATCCAATTTGTATCTTGGTTTTCCTAGGGGGCTTACTCTTTTTCTGCCGGTATGCAATGGCGCTATCTGCTGGCTAAAGCCAGTACTGCATGAAGTCACATGTTGGATAGCCTCCGACAGCAGAGAGGCTGGCAATATACAGTAAGAGAACCCCGACGGATGCCTTCCAACATCAGAACTGTACAGCCTTAAATCATAATGTCTTTAGACATCAGACAGCGGATTGGAAAGGGTTAACGTATATAACAATGAAATATCACAAGTAATCCACATATAATAATGCCACCATGTTATATCCTGCAAACTGTTAAGAACATTAAAGGAGTCCCTTATAAATCCAGTTAGTTTCTTTACTGTGGGTTGTAGAAAACCATCCATCCACATGGTGAGAAGAGACCCCACGCCGAAAACTATGGGCCTCAGTGGAGGAGGGAACTGGGGCTCATGTAATTTCGATAATGGGAAAAGATGGATATTCTAGTGAAAGAAAATCCCTTTGCTTCTGTGTAACAAAACCTATATTCAGTCCCTCCTCCAGTAGAACCTAAAATTTAAATTAAACTACCGGAGTGGGGTCTCCCCTTAAGCACTGATACATAGAGGTATCATTCAACATATTGTGAACCTGTAGTATGTACAAGTCCGATAACCAGAGGCACAAAGTTGGGTATGATGTTATGAGGAAGCCTGTTTTGTGAGGCTTGAAGCAAGTAAAAACCATTCCCCTTTTGGTATGCTACTTTGAAGAGATGTGTCTTTAAGATGCGTCTGAAGTTCCATGTGTCTGGAATTGTCTGGATGTTTTGGGGTAGTGCATTCCAGAGGATCAGTGCTGCCCCAGAGAAGTCCTAGAGGCGAGAATACGAGGTTCATATTAGAGGGGTGTATAGTCTGAGCTCTGGGATGTTAGAGGGCCTCTCCGAGTTGCTACTGCTGTACTGCATGAGTAAACGCCGGTATCCAGGGAGAAGAACCATCAGGGGAACAGAAAATGTGGGACTCCATGGCAGAGCAACGGACCAAGACCAAAGAAGACACTGAGGAGTTGGTTGCCAACAAGTCGTAAGTGAGGCCGGCCTCAGTAAAATCTAGGTGTGCACACTGCATACCATAGGGATGCAAAAAGTCAAACAACAGGCCTGTTGTGTAGGAATTAGACTGTACTGGTGCTCACGGGTATGAAATAGTGTCCCACGGACCCAAGCCTACTAGATTGAGACATATCAGCCGAACTTTGAATTCTATGTCTTAGGTGGACTGTTTGCTAGCAGCAAAGTGTTAACCCCTTAAAGTGTGGCCTGTGTGGTTTATGTCTTGTTTTACAACATTATTGATACTGTTTTTCGCATTACTATTACTTTGTAATGTCCACATTGATCCTAGGATTTGGTTAGCGGTAGTTAGCATCAGGTAAATCCTCGCTTGTTAGATTGAAAGGATATAAAAGGTTCAGAGAAACATAATTTTACCTGTGCAAAAAGTGGAAAATAAATCTTGCAGGCACGCCTTGTCCTCTCCGTCTGGGAATCACACATATAAATAGCTCCGTTACAATCTGTCTCATAGAAATGTCACTGGATGAATATTTTATGAGTCGTCCTCGAATTGCTAAGAGACTTAATAGCGTTTGCTGAGAACCAAAAAAATTGCTCTATAAACTGTTAACAAAATAGGTTGCTGCAAACTCTGAGATTTGGATACAAGAAAATACAGATTGGAAGAATAGAATTCGAGGGATTCTCTTTGCTTTATGTAGTCAACAGTAATAATTTCTGGATTTGTGGCAATCAAATGCTATTTTCTGTTGGTTGCCACTGATTTGTAAGTGCTCTGCACCTGCTACTGTAGATTGGTACCGTCCGCTGGCACTGAGGACTGCAATGGTGTCTTTGGCAACAGATGACTGTAATTTCTTAGGCTATGCTGTTAGCGGTCAATGGTGTTTAAACACTTAATAATTGCTGTGCGCATTGAAACCTGTAATTGTACATCACATCACATTACACCACTATTAAAGATGATTATGAGATTTAAACACACATCAAAACCGCAGCTTAATGTATTTTCTTTAACACATTCACATTCTTTTTGAAGAATACTGTATATGCAAAAGTTTTAGGCAGTCTGCAAAGTAAGCATGCTTTAAAAATAGACTGTCAATTAATAGTTTATTTGGGTCAATTAACAATATGCAAAGTGATAAACAAAAGAGAAATCTTTGGTGTGACCATCCTTTGCCTTCAAAACAGCATCAGTTCTTCTAAGTACACTTGTTTTTGAAGGAACTCAACAGGGAGGTTGTTCCAAACATCTTGGAGAACTAAGCGTAGATCTTCTGAGGATGTTGGCTAACTATAATCCTTCTGTCTCTCCAAGACAGACTCCATGATATTGAGATGAGGGGGTCTGTGTGGGCCATATCATCACTTCCAAGACTTCTTTTTACATAGCTTTTAATGACATTGGCTAGATGTTCGGGGTTGTTGTCCTGCTACATAATACATTTGGAGCCAATCAGATGCCTCCCTGATGGTGCTGCATGATGGGTAAATATCTGCCTGCATTTCTCAGTATTGTGGACACCATTAATCCTGACCAAATCCCCCAACTCCATGTACTAAAATGCAGTACCAAACTTGCAAGTACCCTCCACCATGCTTTACTGCTGCCTGCAGACACTCATTATTGTACCGCTCTACACTATGCTTCACAGCTGCCTGCTGACACTCATTATTGTACCGCTCTCCACCATGCTTCACAGTTGCCTGAAGACATTCATTATTGTACTGCTCTCCATCGTGCTACACTGCTGCCTGCAGACCCTCATTATTGTACTGCTCTCCACCATACTTCACTGCTGCCTGCTGACACTCATTATTGTACCGCCCTCCACCATACTTCACTGCTGCCTGCTGACACTCATTATTGTACCGCTCTCCACCATACTTCACTGTTACCTGCAGACACTCATTATTGTACCACTCTCCTCCATGCTTTACTGCTGCCTGCTGACACTCATTATTGTACCGCTCTCCCTCATGCTTCACAGCTGCCTGCAGACACTCATTATTGTACCACTCTCCACCATGCCTCACAGCTGCCTGCAGACACTCATTATTGTACCGCTCTCCACCTTGCTTCACTGCTGCCTGCAGACACTCATTATTATACCAGTCTCCACCATGCTTCACTGTTGCCCGCAGACACTCTCCAGCCCTTTAGAGAACAAACTTTGCTCTCTTACAGCCAAATATTTCACATTCTGACCATTTTTCTGCACCCCAGTTCCTATGCTTTTGTACATCGTTCAGTCACTTGGCCTTGTTTCTACATTGAAGGCATGGGTTTTTGGACACATTTGTTCCATGAAGACCACTTCTGGACAGACTTTTCCAAACAGTAGATGGGGTGTACCTCGGTCCCACTGACTCCTGCCAGTTTTGAGCTGATATCACCTTTGGACATCTTCTGGGTATAAAAAAAATCTGTGTTTCATAAAACTCTGGAATCAGTGTCTTTAGATGTTCAGGTTCCATCCTCATTAGTCTAATTATCTCTGTCCACATCTGAGTACTCAAGCCCAGATATTTTAACAGCTGTCATTGCCTCTATCTCTATGTGCACAAGGTATGCTGGCTAATTATTAACTTCCCAGTTGTGTGCACATCTAGCGGCTTTTACTGAGGCCAGCCTCACTTACAAATTGCTGCCAATGAAGTCTAAGATGTCTTTCCAATCCATTGCTCTGTATAGCAATCCTGCTCTCTGTCTTCCAGGTCTACAGGCAGCAGGCAGGTCATGTTCCTCTGTGCAGCTTTAACTAGTTCTTCCACACAGCTTCTCCTGCAGATTATCACGTCTGCAACGTTTCGCAGTCTTTCAGTCTCACTCCCAATACACTCTGTGCTCTCGGTCTCTCCTGTGCTTCTCTTAAGCCTAATATCAACGGGCTGATCTGATTTGCAGAATCCGCACGGGTCACCCGCAAATCAAGCCACCCATAGGGAAGCATGGGCGTCCACACATGACTTAATTGCAGCATGCTTCATTTCAGTGCGGTTTCCGTACGGACGACTTCCATTGACATCAATGGAAGCCATTTGACTGCCGCCCATCCGCAATTCAATTGCGGACCGGCCGCAGATTCCTTGGGAAAGCAGGAGTTTAAAGAAACCAAACAACTCCACTATGAATGTGCAGCAGCGCCGGCGGGCGCTGCCACACAGGTCCACAGTGAAAAAAATAGAAGACCCAGACAGGTACGCAGTGTCCTCGGCCGCAGGCAGGGATGGATCCGCCCATGGACATGAGGCCTTACTTGGCAGCACTCTCGTCAGTAGCTCAACTCAGTACAATAATCCCTGAGCTCTCTTGCTTGTGGCGCAGCAATAATTTCTTCATTACGTCAGCCTCACCCAACCACTAATTGTCGTTTGAGCCTGCTATGTGTGCTCATGTGCCGAAATTTGGTGCAATCTTTCTTTGATGGATATTAGGGTTAGGGTTAGGGTCAGGAATAGGGTTAGGGTCAAGAACAGGGTTAGGGTCAGAAATAGGGTTAGGGTTAAAGGCAATATTAGTAATCCCTATACTCTATATATAGTTCTGCAACTCTTAAATCCTCTTCTCTGCTGTAACAAATCCCGTAATTTCCCCAGTTTTACATTACCTGTGATAGCCTGCGCGTGTTTATCATTTTCCACAGCGCACTTAAATGGTGTTTACACCAGGTTCCGTATTTCTATTACTGTTATTTGCAATAAGCCCTACTTTAACAAATGTATTCTGAATGTTTGGGTTCTGAGAGGGATCCATTACAATATATACTGTAATTTCTCTAACACTGTATTAAATCGAGTTTTAAAGAACTGAGCCGTACTGCCAAAGCAAATGAATGACACTCACCACTTAGCATCTGTTTGCTCTGATTGCACAGCTCTCTTAATGGCTCAGTCACTGAATCTGATTATAGCTATCACATAGCAAAGGAATAAGTGTTTTACCGTGTCTTACCCGCCAGCTTATCAACCGCATCGCGTATAGGCGAATAACATTTCCGTATTCACAGCTACAAATGCATTTGCAAGAAAATGTAGGATCTCTTTCAGGAATGACCAACGCGCTGCAGCTGTGTAGCCGTCGGAGTCAGAAAAAGATTGTATAAGAAGGCACTTAGGGAGGGAGGTGAGTCATGTCAAATGAGATAGCTGGCACAAACCACTGAATGTGCTGCATGGAGCTAATCTAGTTAGTAGGACGAAAGATGTAGAGAAAATTGTACTATAATGAACATGTACTACACAAGCCCGCAAAGAAGGATGGGAGCTGCTGGGTTCAATAAGCTTTATTTTTCTTTTTTTTTTACAAGATCCAGTATATGAAATGTTAACTCTCCTCAGCGCTGCACAAAAGGGCAGCAAGACATCTTATGTTCAGGCCAAGATACTGTATAGAAGCCGCACGTTTAATTATAAGACGTAGATATGCAATCCCAACTTTAGGTTAGATGGCAGCCTGTGAAGAATGTTTTATTGGCGCACCCCATCTCAAATAAAGCAATATACATTGTGCTGAATGATAGAAAGAAACAAAGGCTTTTTAACCCTTTAAGGACCAGGGCTTTTTGGTCTTAAGGGCTTATTCTGACGTGCGTATATCGGCCGGGTTTACACGCCCTGCCGATATATGCTGTCCCTCTCTGCATGGGGAGGAGGTGGGATAGGCCCCCTCTCCGCCTCTCGCTACCATTTGGGAGGTCAGTGCACTGCTCCCAGCCCGCCCTGCCTCCTCCCCCTGCAGAGAGGGACCGCCAGGCGTGAAAACCCGACCGATATACGATCATCTGAATAAGCCCTAAAGGACTATCTTTGCACCATTTTTTTCTCGTGAGATATAGGGCTATTTTTTAATATCTTTTTTCACTGACTTTTTGGTCCGTTTTTTAGTTTTGCTGAGAGTAAAAAGCTAAAAAAAAGCAATTTATTTATAGTTGGTTATTTTTACAATTAGTATATTTATGCTAAAATAAAAGAATAGGAATGAGTTCCCCATTTTGTTTTGATATATAATTTGTACAGTTTGGGGTTACAGTGAGCATATCGGTGATTTTCTTTTTATGTATACATTTTTATTTTGTTCTGTAATTTTTTAAACTTATTTTTGTAATTTTTTTTTTACCATCTATGTCCCCCATGATATCATATAAGACCTCTGGGGGTCAGTCACATTGTACTTCTGTTTTTTTATTTCATACTTTTCCACTGTAGCTGAGGCATCCACAGGAGCCCCAGTTATGGGGACAATACTCCCCTTTAGTGACAATAGTCACTAACACAGCCGATCAGGATCTACTAGGACCCTACAACTCTGCTGTAGCAGGTGGCGCTCAACGATCACTTGATCACTGGGTAATACTTCCACTTTCACTCTTTAGTACATAGCGCTCATTGAACACTATGTAGCTTGGAAAGGAGAAGGCAGAAGCAGTTAAAAACCGCTTCTTCTCCCTCGGATCCTCAGCTGTGTCTGATAGGCGAGAACCTGACCTACTCCTGCTTGATTGCAGGAACAGAGACTTTAATCACATTTAGGGCTCGGTCAGACCAATGGGTTCCTATTAAAGCGTTTATATTCACGGAATTAGAAGTGCAAAACAGTGCACACCTAAAAAAGATAGGACATAGGTGTGTAGTGTACAGAAGTTAGTGTACAGAAGTTTCTAGACGTTTCTGAATGATTAATGTATGTCTTGTGCTTACTGTGTCTTTCATGTGAGTGAATTTGCTGTGTATTGCACCTCTGCAGCACTGAATGGGATACTGTCTGGGTGATGGCTGGAAAATGTATCTTCTTGTATGTCATGTGACTTTGTTTTATATATTTGGTTGCAAGGTGTATGAGAGAGGTCTTTTGCATTCAATGTGAGTTGGAAAGCCTGCCTACACACCTTCAGTCTGTGTGTAGTAAAAATGAAAGAAGCAGAGCGAATGCTACGTGTGTCCTGGGCCTATTCTACCCAGGCCTCTATGCTAAAGACCAGGAGAACCCGCAAGTTTTCGAGAGCCCACTGTGCACCACTGAGTGTCTATTTTTGAGCATGCGTACTGGTAGAGAGTTTGAGAGAGAGAGAGAGAAGAGTGGCCGGGAACAGAACCCCACAGATAACTCGGCCTGTGGATTAATCTGTCATCCCGTGGTTCCTCCCTGTCACACCACAAATCTTCCTGCACCAGTGTCCTGATGGTGGATGTAAATTGTGTTGAACTGTTTTCAACTTGTTCAAGCTTTTCTGCAAGTAAATGGGCTTTACCGACCGTTCCCGTTTTTCCTTGATAAGTCAACTCTGTGTGTGGACTCTTTATTATACCTGGAATTCACCGCAGAGGCTGGAACATTGGCGTCACACGTGACAAGGACTTATGGTAGACCACAGTTGGGTTACCCCCATTTAATAGCCTGCCCTCGGTTCCTTGGATGGGTCCCCATGCTACTATCAGGGTGGGAGATGGTAGAGCCCCGTGACAAGGCCCAAACTCCACCCCGCTGTCTCCTAGGCTGAGGGCCTGCTCCTCGGACGCTGCAGGTGCGCGTTTTGCTGGAGTTTCCATTGACTCCTATGGGAGGCCTTACCGCGCTTGGTCCTTAAGGGGTTAAAAACAAATCTGTAAAATAATACCACCGGCCTTACTGTATTTAGTTGTTGTTTAGTCATGCCTTCCCGCCTGTAGAAACTTTTACCATTTTTTATTTTGCTAGGAACACAGACACCTTTTTCTGATGCCAGGATTTATTTTTTTTCTAATCCAGCAGGATTATCCTACATTTCACTGTAGTAAACAATCTGCTGGGAGTGCACTAATGAAGAGGTATTAAGCGATTTGCATATTTTTAGGTTAAATTAATTTTCATTTTGCACAAGTTAATAACTTTTTAATTGGAATTCCTAGATTTTATTTCAAAATATGTTTCATAATGACTTCAGAAAATCTGCTCTTCGTAAAGAAAATCTGTCACCATGACTCCTGAGTATGGGGCCCCCAAGTTGTGGGAGAACTGGGGTTCTGTGATCTCCGTGGAAGGAAATCTTCTGGAGGGAGAACTGGCCATGTCTGTACATAGCCTAGCCATTATAATATGTAGGATTTATGGAAATGACTGTGCAAGTCTGTTTTGTGAGTATTGTTACTATGTATTAGTCCGCAATTGCTCCAGTAAAGTTAACCCTTTCCAATCCACTGTCTGACGTCTAAAGACATTCTGATTGAACGGCTGCACAGCTTCCGTCCGACAGGGTATTCTTACTGTATATTACTGGCCGCTCTGTTGTCGGGGGCCTCTCCAGCATGTCCCATACCGCAGTACTGGCTCTAGCCAGCAGGTGGCGCCATTGTATAATGGCAGAAAGAGAAAACTCCCCAGGAAACCCTGAATCCAAAATTGGATTGCAAAGGGTTAACTGGGAAGAGTTATGTAGAGCTGTATTACGTTGTGCTATGTGCTGTTTGCCGGTATGTGCTATAACCGCTTTTCTTTGCAGGCGCTGTGCCCTTTTTATGGAGTTGCACCACAATTGATTTTATCACCTATCCACAGGCTACCACCATTGAATGGTCTCACCATTGAAATCCCGACCAATGCTGAGAATAGGGGTCCCGTGGCCACATTCTCTTGACACTGCAGGCAGTCGTACATGTATGGTGCCCCTCTATTCATTTCAATGGGACCCAAATAGCAAAGTACAAACCCTCGGTAATTTCCAGCAGTCCCATTGAAGATAAATTGAGAGCCACCATGCATGAATGACTGTCGCTTCATTCAGTGTCCTCCTCACAGCGGGGTTGGAGTGAACCCATAGAAAGAAGTAGAAGGGGAAACAAGAGCCCTGTTCTCGAGATTGGTGAGGGTTTCAGGGGTGTCACTTCCACCAATCAGACTTCTATTACCTATCCTTGGTGTAAAAGTCAGTTTTGGTGTCACGTCTTTTAACAGTTCACTGCTGGCTATGCTAATTGTATTTGTTTATAGGCAGGCACCCAAGTTTACAGTTTCTCACATGCGAATGCTAGAGTGTGACTATACGCTATATGAGGCTGCTGTTCGTGCCTTGTGGGGTTGCGTGACACACTTACTGTAGCAGTGGAATGTAGAGAAAGCGCCAGGTGAGACTGTGATTAGCTACAAGGGACTGGCGACAAGTGACAGTATCAACCAGCTTGGTCTGTAACAGTAGAGTTTGGTCTGGCTAGCAACCCAAGTTCAAGCTTTTGACCTTGAGAATCTGTTGGTTGGTAACTCACCACCCTGTTATTTTGACCCAAACCATCTGAAGTGTTGTTTAGAGCTGCCAAGTCTCAGGATTGGCTTAGCCGAAGGTGTCTGTAGAGTATTGGAGTTGTTCTGGACTACTTACAGGACAGAGACTGTACTGTGGCCCGAGTAAGCCCTGAAGAATTTAGTAAAGGCCTAGTAAGCCCTGTTTTTAACTGGAGACTGTGTGAGGGCTAGCCCAAGGAGCCGTGCCAAATTGAGTAATGTGAGTTGCTCTTCAAATCTGTTGAATTGGTTGATACTGCATTGAACCAATACATTGCAGGTTCTCAAGGAGAATGTTTTTGGCCATTAGTAACCCCTAAGCTCTGTACCTTTAAGATACTACATAATCATTAATATCTGTACCTTATTGTGCTTGTTAACACATAGCCTTCTGCCTGGCACTAGAACCATTAAGTCTTGCCTTCCAAATTGGAGTAAAGATATTTCAAAATTACCATTTCATTCCTCCATTCTTAGGTGGGGCTTCACAATACGATTCAAAGGCCACACACTGAACTGAGCCTCTTAGGCTGGGTTCCCACGGCACGGAAATCCCGCAGGTTTTGGAGTGGTTCGGCCTCTTGCATTTCGTTGCAGCTTTGTCTCCCCATAGAGAGGAGTGAGGCCACAACGAAAAAAAAAAAGAACTGACATGCTGCGGCAAGAAATATGCCTCTACTGACCCAAAAGCACTAGAAAAGTCATCTCCAATATGCTCAAAAATGAAAAATAAGCCAATGAATATGAGGACTCTGTTCTATGGAAAGAAGGAAGCAAAACTAGAAGTTTTCTGGCCTATGTGGTGTGGTTGGAGGAGAAAGAATGATGCACATGCTGTAATGAACCTCCTGCCTACAGTGAAGCATGGCGGCGGCTCAGAGAGGCTCTGGGGCTGCTCAGCTTCCTCTGATACTGAAAACCAGCAGCGTGTGGAGGACAAGATGGATTCAATCAAGTATCCAGAAATCCTAGGAGAAAATGTCATGTCTTCTAAGAGGGAGCTGAAGCTTGGGGGTCATTGGACCTTCCAACATGACAATGATCCCAAGAATACCTTAAAGTCCACCAAGAAAGGTTTCAGAAGAAGTCCTGGAAGATTGGAGTGGCCGTCACAGTCACCTGACTTGAACCCCATGGAAAATCTTAGGTCGGATGTGAAGAAGGTGGATGCAGCACAAAGACCCCAAAATTTAGTGACCTGGAGGCCATCGCCTATGAAGAACCAGCTAAGATTTCTCAGGAAAGCTGTCAAAAGCTGGTGTCTGGATATGCATCACATTTTAAACTTAATTTGCAATGGGGAGAGGGAAGATTGAATAATTCTGACTGCAACTATATAACATGATGGTTGTCTAACGTGAAAATTCTAATGGCCCAGTCGAGCGCTGTCTCATATTACTGCTCATAGTTGCTTAGCAGATTCAGAAGATGAGTAATCAGCCAGACTGTTGGCATTGAGCTGAGTCTACTTGTTAGCAGAACGCAATGAATCATATTGTAGTGTGTAAGTCATGTCGGATAAAATTCTCTATTCATGTCACAACAATCTTTTCTGGGTAGATGAATATCAGGTTTGGCACCTCGGAAAAAATGTGTATTTTCTGCATTCCAACATTTTTATACAAGTTTAAATTGGACATAACTATTTGGATGGTGATTGTTGGGTCTTTATTTACAAATATTACATAAGTTCCCAACAATGTTTATACTTAGGCCCCATGTCCACTGGCAAAATCGAATTGCGAATTCCGCTGCAGAATCCGCATTCATTTTTGCCCATAGGGATCCATTGGCCATCTGCGGGCAATTAAATTGTAATTTGCACCCGTGGATGGCATTTTAATAGATTTACGTTTTCTCCCGCACGTGAGAGAAAACACAGCATGCTCCATTTTCTGCGAGTCTCCCGCGCAGAGGGCTCCCGCAGGCTTCCATAGAAGCCTGTGGAAGCCGTCCGGTCCCGCGGTCCACCCGCAGCAGAATTTCTGCTCTCCGGCGCGGGAGAGCAGGAGTTCAAATACAGAAAAAAAGGGTGCATGGCGCATGTGTGTGGCACGCTGCCAGCGTGCCGAATGCACCCGCCGGGCAGAGAGAAAGAAGATTCAGCTGCGACGGACAGGAACCCGCAGCGTCCGGACAGGTAAGAAAAATCTATTTTCAAGCCTCATGTCCCCGGGAAAGGAGGGACCCGCTGTGGGATTCTGCAAGGTTGAATCCGCGCGGGCCCGAATTTCCAAGTGGACATGAGGCCTTGGGGTAATAGTTTTTCAGTGCAATACAATATTTACACACCGCGGCCCCCCATGACATCACGAGGCTCTTGGCTACGTCCTCTAGCCAACAGCAAGGAGCTGTCATACGTACAGACCCCGAGGCTTTATTCTACAGGACTGGCTTGTTTTTATGGCCCTGTAGAATAATACCCAGACACTCGGGATGTGAAAACAGGTATAGATGGTCAATAAGCGGTTAATTGCCGAGTACCCATCACACAAGACCTTTAATGATTAGCTGATCACTCGACCCACTGTCAGTGCAATGAGACTGGACATTGTCATTGGGGACAGGAGTGGTTGTGCCACAGCCAGCTTCACTCCCACTGAGGACAGGCCATCAATAGTTTTTGCCTTGAAAACCCTTTTAACCACTTCCCGCCACAGGAGGTAAATTCACGTCGTGGCAGAGGGGTACTTAACACAACAGGACATACACTTATGTCCTGTGGATAGCACGAGATCAGGAGAGATCCCGTGCTATCCGGCAGCGGAAGCTGGCTGTTACCAATAGCCGACCTCCCTCTGCAACAGCAGGGGTGCATCAGAGCAGCGACCCCCGCTGTTAACCCCTTCCCTGACGCGATCTATGTAGATCGCGGCATGTAAACGGTTCACAGAGGGAGCGCTCTCCCTCTGTGACATCATTCGACTCTCGCAATGAAATCGTGGAGAGCCCGACGGGTTGCCATATCAACAGGATGCCAGATACAGGCGTCCTGCATTGCCATTGCCTATGATCGCTATAACGAGTGATAAGGCATTGCAGTCATTGCAAGTCCAGCCATGTCTTATCATAGCGATCATAGATGTGATTGTACAAGTCACATAAAAGTGTAAAAAAAAGGTAAAAATAATGTAAACAAAGAAAAATATACAACCCCCCCCCCCCTTTTTTGTGCTTTTTCCCATATCATACATTTTTCCCATAAGCATAAATTATTTTTTTTTAAATTAAAATCCCACATATTTGGTATTGGTGTATCCGTAATGATGCGTACAATAAATTGAACACGCTTTTTATACTGCACAGCAAAAAGCGTAAAAAAAAACAAACTAAAAAACTGAGGCAAAATGTTTATTTTTTTTCATTTTGCC
Organism: Eleutherodactylus coqui; assembly: GCF_035609145.1. Lineage (NCBI taxonomy): Eukaryota > Metazoa > Chordata > Amphibia > Anura > Eleutherodactylidae > Eleutherodactylus > Eleutherodactylus coqui. Next base: position 32,066,252 of record NC_089839.1, read on the forward strand.
GCCCAAAAAACTCAATAAAAGTGATCAAAAAGCCCTATGTACCCCAAAATGGTACCAATAAAAACTGCAGCTCATCTCGCAAAAAATAAGCCCTGACAGAGCTCCGCCCATGGAAAGATAAAAAAAAGTTATAGGACTTTCAGTGCAGCTTTTTCGAAAAAAAAAAAAAAAGTGGGTTTTATGGTGGAAAAGTGGGAAAACCTAAAAAAAATATAATATATCATTTTAATCATACCAATGCACAGAAAAAATGTATTGTCATTTATGCTGCATGATTAACGCTGTAACCCCCCCCCCCCCCCCAAAAAAAAAAATCTATGGCAGAATTGATACGTTTTTTCTTCCTGCTATCATAAAATAATGAATAAAAATTTTACAATATAGTTAATGTACTAAAAATGGCACCAATAAAAACTACGTCGTTATGCCCAAAATAGGCCATGTCCTTAAGGGGTTAATACAGCATTTACTTATTTACTTGTAGGTAGAGATGAGCGAGCGTAGTCGCTAAGGCAAACTACTCGAGCGGGTAGTGCCTTATGCGAGTACCTGCCCACTCGTCTCTAAAGATTCGGGTAGAGCGGGGAGGAATGGGGGGGAGATCTCTCTCTCACTCTCTCCCCCCGCTCCCCCCTGCTCACTCCCGCAACTCACCGCTCTCCCCCGCCGGCACCCGAATCTTTAGAGACGAGCGGGCAGGTACTTGCATAAGGCACTACTCGCTCGAGTGGTTTGCCTCAGCGAGCACGCTCGCTCATCTCTACTTGTAGGGTATTTGAAGATGAGTTCTCCAAACCAGACAGTGCCTGCTAACCTTCCTATAAAACGCCTTATGAGCTGACATTTACAAAAATGTAAAAAAAATAAAGTGCCGATAATTTATGTGCGTTCCGAAGAGTTCCTAATAAAGGTCAGGATGATTATAAATGAAAGTTGCTTCACTCCTCGTTCTTCGCTTCTGAATCAGCCGAATAGTTTAATGCTGCTAAGTAATATTGTGAAGACCTCGGACAGTTCACATCTTTAAGTGAAAGGTAGGTAATGTGAGTACAGGCTGTCCTCGGCCTCATCTGTGATGTACTTGTTGACAATCTCACAATGCAGGGGACTTATTAGCCCGGTGACTCATCCCCACTAGTTCAATGAGTTTGTCCACAATCATTTCCTCTGCAGATCAGCAGCTATTTGGTTCTTGCTGAAGTGTTCTCTGAAGATGAATTTTAAATGATATCAATTCCCATTAATGAAAATGGCAAGCCCTGTAAGTGTCCTCTGTGTCTGATGCCGTGGTTAAATACAGGGCCGAATTATTAGGGTTTTTTAAATTTATCCTTTTTATTTTAACCCCTTTGGTTTTTTGGTTTTTTTCCATTGTCGTTTTTTCCTCCTCCCTTCCCAACCCCTTAATTTATCCATCGACGTCGCTGTATGAGGGCTTTTTGCAGGATGAGTTGTATTTTTCAATGGTACCATTTAATGTACTGAAAAACTTAAAAAAAATGTGGAGAGAAATGGTAAAAAAACGACATTCCGCTATTTTTCAGTGCCTGCTGTTTCTACGGCGCACAAGCTGCAACAAAAATGATAACTGATAACTTTATTCTATGGGTCAGTACGATTACTACCATACCAAACTTGTATAGTTTTTGTGTTGCTGTACTACTTGTATTGCTTTTTAAAGATTTTTACTTTTAGTACTTTAAAAAAAATATATATTAGTAAAACTTTATTGTTTTTATTTTTACATTTTCTCTTAGTCCCCAGAGGGGACCACATCTAGCGATGCTTTGATCACTCCTGCAGTATGACGTAATGCTATAGCATTACATCATACTGCGTTCTGACAGGCAGTCTATAAAGCCACCCCATGGGGATAGCTTGATAGGCATACCTCCAAGCAGGGGCGTAACTATAGGGGATGCAGGGGATGTGGTTGCATGCGGGCCTAGTAGCCTTAGGAGGCCCATAAGACCTCTCTTCTCCATATAGGGAGCCTAGTTCTAAGAACAAAGGCCCATTTACACTGAAAGATAATCACTCAAACAATAGTTTGAGTGACAGTTTTGAGTGATCATCTTTGCATAACTCTAAGTAGCTAATTAGCTACTTAAGAGCTAATGCAGGCGGAGCGGGATACCGCTGTGATAGCTCAGAGAACGAAGCAACTGTTTTGTATATGCAAACAGCTGCATTGTTCTCAGAGCTTTCACCTCGTGTCCCGCTGAGAACTCCCAGCAGGAAACCAGCTGAAAGAATACTATCAGCACTGCCCACTAAGAAAATCAGCCAATTGAGCGAAATTTGAGTGATAATCGTTGTGTCTAAATGGACCTTAAGGCATTGTATTTGGGGGCCCTGTTAAAGATTTTGCATTGGGGCCTAGGAGCTTCAAGTTATGCCTGTGCTTCCAAGACAGCCCTGCGGTCTTTCAGAAGGCCCACGGCTGCCATGACACCCGCACTCCCTTTATGACGTCATTGGACTCTTGCGATATAATCACGGAGAACCCAACGGGTTACCATGGCAGCAGGACACCAGATACCGGCGTCTTCCATTGCCAGTGCCTATGATCGCTATAACAAGTGATAAGGCATTACAGGACAGAGCTGGTATGGTGCAAGTCCCCCACAGGGATATAAAATGCGTAAAAAAAGATAAAAATAATGTAAACAATAGAAAAATGTAAAAAAAAAGATAAAACACCCTTGCTTTGTGCTTTTTCTCATATTTGCATAAACTTTTTTAAAATACAATTAAAATCCCACATATTTGGTATCATCCTATCCGTAACCACACGTACAATAAGTTGAGCATGCCTTTTATCCCGCACGGCAGGAGATCCCCCCTGGCAATGCGGTCGATCGCAATGCTGTCAATAAAAAGAAAAAAAGTTAAAGATTCAGCTGCCCTTATGGATCGGATCCATGGGTGGCAGCTGAGAGTACTGATCCCCATCCTCCGTGATGTCCCTCGTCGATCTGGTCCTCCGGGACCTAACTCCGCTCTTTTGCGCATGCGCATCAGATGTATACCGTCACGCGCACGCACATAAAACCTGGATCACCCGGGAGATTTGAAATCTCCTGGCTTCCGGCTCCTGAAGGTAGTCAGGAGGCAGGGGATATCCATTGGATAAGTCAAAAAAGTTTTAAAAGAGTTAATGTTTCAGCTGCCCTCGTGGATTGGATCTATAGGGGCAGCTGCAAATACTCATCTCCATCCTCCGTGATGTCCCGCGGGCTTGTGTGCATGCGCCAATTACATACCTAAGGTCCCCAGATTTGTCCCACGATGGGAACTTTATCTGCGGACCATACCCTGGCTTCTGCGCATGCGCCCATTAGCAAAATGTCGGACACATGCTCAAAAGTCAAGGATTGCCCAGGAAAAAGGTAGCCGAGAGCCTGGAGATTTCACGGGGACCGCCAATGGATAATGGCGATCCCATAAGAGTATAAAAAAAAGTTGAAGTTTCATCTCTCCTCACCGATGCGATCGATGAGAGAAGATGAAACTTCTTACCGGAGGCCTCCACATTTGAACCCTAACGCTGTGAGGGTATATGTATATATTGCCATATGTTTTTTATGCTTTTATACCTGTGTGCAAGTTCTATGCAATGCTGAAATGCAAAAAACTTAATATGTAGCCTTAAAAATCATATCAGATATGCCAAGGCTTTGCAAGGCTGAGAGAGATGTGTCCAGAAATTCAGAGATGATACTGAACCGGATACGAAGGCCGCGTGCTTGGCTGTTTTCCCAGAATCAGCTTATCTAGATAACGACTGCTTATATGACTAACACTGCCTCAGGTGGAACTGCGGACATCACATATATGGTTAGGCGGTGGATTTGGGCCAATAAGAACAGTTACACATTTCTAGTGACGTGACAAGGAATATAAAGCCCCATGCAATCTGTAATAAAGTGCGCAGTTATTTCCCCGTGTGAGGAACTATACCAGACCTCCGTGTGGTGTTTCTTCTTTACCACTGGCAACGGGGCATTGGGGTGGGCCTGATTGGTGCTGTACGAGGAATTTCCCTGACAACGCAATCCTCCTCCACAGACCTTAACCAGATTCTGCGCATGCGCCCGTCGGCAAATTGCGGACGCATGCGCAAAAGACAAGGGTTGCCCAGGAAATTTTAAATCTCTCTGCTTTTAGCTACCAAAGGCAGCTGAAAGCATGGGGATTTACACAGGTGGCCATGGTATGCGTTTCCTGGTCACGTGATCGGCGTTATGCATTGGATAATGGTGATCAAGTAAAAGTTTTAAAAAAAGTGAAATTCTTCATTCATATGTGTGCTGTACAAAAAAACCTGTTTTTAAATTGACACAATTGCCAAAAAATGAAAAAATCATAATTTCTTCCTTATCCTTTGCTTAGATTCATTCAAAAACTGTGGGGTCAAAGTATGCTGTTCACCCCTAGAGATATTCGATAAGGGGGCTAGTTTTCAAAATGGGGTCATTTGTGGGGGTTCTCTATCGTTTTGGCCTTTCAAAAGCTCAAAACGTCTGTTCTGAAAGCCACCGGCTGCGCCTTTCGGTTTGGGCCCCCTTGTGCATACAAACATAATATAAGGGCCACAATGGGTATGTTTCTGAACACGGGACAAACAGGGGTATCCAGTGTGGGGTGAAAAATCATCATTTTCCTGTGCACTATAGAAAAAAATTCTGCCTTTAAAGTATTTGCAAAAATCTGAAATTTTATTTTTTCGCCTCTAAATTGCATTAATTCCTGAAAAACAACTGTGAGGTAAAAATACTCTTGATCCCCGTTAGTGAATACATTAAGGGGTGTAGTTTTTAAAATGGGGTCATTTGTGGGGGTATCTATCATTCTGACACCTATGAGCCTTTGCAATCTTGGCTTGGTGCAAAAAAACAAAGTGTTTCTTAAAATGTTAAAAATCAATATTAAATTTATACGTCTCCTAAATGGTTAAAAAAATGAATGTTTTTCAAATGAGTTTCTACAGTGCAGTAAGTATGTTTGCACGTATTTGAGATATTGCGATTAAAAATGTGAAAAATGATAATTTTTTCAAAATTTTCCCAATTTAGGCACTTTTAATAAATATACATAAATTCTATCAGTCTATTTTTACCACCTAATGAAGTACAACATGTGGCTAAAAACAATGTTAGAATCACTTAGATATGCAAAACCTTTACGGATTTATTCTATGTTAAGTGACACATGTCAGATTTCCAAAATTTGGCTCCGTCACTAAGGCACAACTAGGCTTCGTCACTAAGGGGTGAACAAAAAAAAAAACAATACATCACCTATCAGGCACTGTCCGCTCCACTGCACTTCTTCTCCACAGCACTAGCACACTTGTTTGTAGTTTTCAGCCATCGCTTCCTGGTTAGAGGTTCAAAAACCCTGTCTCCAGGAAGTGCTGGCTCTGATTGGTTGTCAATTGCTGCGGCTCAGGCAATCACTGCAGCGCTCGATGAACCAATCACAGCTATTCAATGCGATCATCAAGATTTGATCTATAGTCTATGGTCACCAACATGGTCCAGCCCAGGATCTCAGTTCAAATCTAGATTCAATTTGATCTCCAGATTCTGGTGCATCAAACTAGATGAACTTAGTTAAGCAGCCATAATCTAAGATGACGGACTTGGCTGATAGTTTCCCTGAGTGGTGAAATTACAACCATATTTGCTGCTGGTAGTAGCCATGTTTTCATTATCATTATGATCAGTCATCAATCACCATGTGCAGTAAATTTTATTCTAGGTTCAACCTTTGATCGCAGATTAAGTGAACTTGGTTTTGGAAATCTTAGATCAAAACGCGTTAGTGCAACATTGCTTTCTTAACCCCTTAACACTGCAGGACGTACAGTTACATCCTGCAGCTGTGGGGTATGTATGGAGTGAGACCGTGGAGCGATCTCGCTCCATACATTGTGGCTGCAGGCTGTTTCTTAATGGCGACAGCTCCGATAAACCGCAAGGCTTGTCGGAGCTGTTCACCCTTTAAATGCTGCTGTCAGAATTGTTTCTCTATGTCTGTTTCTCTGTCTATCTGTCTCTTTCTCTCTGTCTATCTCTCTCATTGTCTGTCTTTCTGTCTATTGTTCTCCCTCTGTCTCTTTCGTTGTCTATATCTCTCTCTGTCTCTCTATCACTCTCTCTGTCTGTCTGTCCCTCTCAGTCTGTCTCTCTCTGTCTCTTTCTGTCTCTATTACTCTCTCCCTGTCTGTCTCTCTATCGCTCTCTCTGTGTCTCTCTATTGCTTGCTCTCTGTGTATTTCTCTGTCTCTCTATTGCTCTCTCTGTCTGTTTCTCTCTGTCTCTCTATTGCTAACTCTCTCTTTGTCTGTGTATCGCTCTCTGTCTCTATCACACTCTCTTTCTGTCTGTCTCTCTATTGCTCTCTCTGTCTGACTCTCTTTTGCTCTGTCTCTCTATTGCTCTCACTGATTGTCTCTCTATTCATCTCTCTATTGCTCTTTCCCTCTGTCTCTCTATCGCTCTCTCTATGTGTTTCTCTGTCTCTCTATTCCTCTATCTATGTCTGTTTCTCTTTCGCTATCTCTCTCTTGTCTCAATCTCTCTGTTTGTCACTCTATCACTCTCTCTGTCTCTTGCCCTCTCTCTCTCTATGGCTTTCTCTCTCACTTTTGCTATCTCTCTCTATCGCTCTCTAGAGATAGAGAGCCTGAGAGAGAGTGAAGAGCTCCACTGCAGACAATAGAGGACCCGGATCGCTAACTAGGAAGTGTCTGTATGACCGGCGTGCAGCACCATGGAGCAGCTGTCCCCCCAGTGCTCTGCTCCCTGCTGTCCATGAAGAGTCACAGTGGTGAGGTGACCGGTGGAGGAGGGACAACAGCCAAGCAGGTGAGTGGCAGGGGGATTACTGCAGCCATTATTTGGGCACCCTACTGGTTGGGCAGTGTTTGGTACAGCTTAGCAGTGTATGCTGTGTTGCTTAGCAATGCTTCACTCATTTCAGCGCATGCCTGAAGCACAGCAGTGCCACTTATAGACTCAATATTGTAACTTTCAACCCGCCTGACAGTCCCTGAATGTATTACACTCACATTTGATGATTTTACGGCACCGGTGAGCATGTGTGCCATCTAATGACACCAACATCATACACCAAAGTTACAGCAAAGGGGTCAAAGTGCGGTGCAAGAAAAAGCATGTAGGCTCATTTATATTAGATTTAGCTTAAAAAAACGGATCCCACAATTCTTAGGTTATGATAACCAGGGTGGGCTTCAGGTTTGCGTAAGTGCTTGGGCGTCTGTGCCTGCTTAGTAATATATAGGCCCTGCTTAATAAAATTGTGCTCCCATTGTTCCCCTGAGTCATTCACTGTCATCACTCTCCCATGGCATCCTCCATTCTCTGCCTTGGCTTCTTCTGCACAGGATTATGCTGAACGTTGCAAGCGACATTATGACATCATTGCACCCCCTTAGTGACAGAGAAGGCAGCAGAACAGGAAATGAAGTGATGCACGTTTTTAAGGCACTGATAGAATTGATTTAAAAGAATAAGGACTGGATTGACCTTACCCTTGACTTGTACCCCTAGGCACAGTGGCCCCCAGTACCTGCCTGGGGTTGTCGGGGGCTGACGCAGCCCAGCTCATGGCTTTTGCAACCATTAGTACTAATATACTTTTCATTAAGTACATCTTCTGTTGAGCACTCATCGTCTAAATCCATCCATTGATGAATGACGTTTTACATGTTTGAGCAAGTAAAAGGAAGATCTGTATATTTGGAGCACATTTGCCAGAACTATTTGTACAGACAATGGGACTGGAAGGTCTGAGTGTTCGCCTTTGTTTGCTAATTGTTCTTAGAAAAGAAAAAACTAATTAAAACAATCTGTAATCTACATAGGAGAAGATTTAGATAACTGGGCTTAAATAAAAACCTGAATATTCAGCACACCTCTCTCCGAAAGTCACAGTTACAAGGGTACAGGTAGTAGCTGTTCCTGATAGAGTTCCAAAATGTCTGTGAATTCATGGACAATTTGCAAACAATAGGTGCTTCTTTCTGCCATCCATAGTGTCCGGCGGAAGAAAAACTGTCCATGATTAAACTTGCTCTGCGAATGCAAAGTGCAAACGAGAGACTTCTGGAGCAGCTTGCTGGTGAGGGAAATGAATGACATGCAGTACAATGCAAGAGAGAGGGGGGGGGGGGATTTTACATTTATCCCCACTATCCTTGTAAGTCCGCGGTCAGACGAGCGATTTTTTTGCGCGCCTATGTGTGCAAAAAAAAAATTGCGTGTATTAGAACCATTGGTTTTCTATGCAGTGTTCACATTCCATTTTTTAGAGGCGCAAAATATTTGCACCTGCAAATGATAGGACATGTGTGCCAGTAAGGTCCGTGCTGCGCGTAAAGACATCATGTGATGTTCCTGTCACAGTATTCAGTGATGATGGCACTCCCCGCGGGGATGAAAGAATCCCCTGCCACAGCTGTGGCAGAGGGCCACGATGCCATACCATTGCTTTCGATGGGGCCAGGGCTGCTGCCGCCCCATTGAAGACAATGGGATGAAGGCAATCCCTGCAGTGATGATTTTTGGGGGGCTGTGGAGGTTGGGTGGAGGAAATTTAAGCCCTTCCCCGAATATTATCCCTAGCTGTTAAAAAAAAATTAACTCACCTAGAAGCACTGTTCGACTCTTCTCTCCATCCCAATTAGTCTTCATCTGTATTTTGATGGCCGAGGATTGAAAAATCATCCCCTTCAGAAAGCGCTGCCTCCTATTGGCTGAGCGCTGGGACTAATCAGAGGCAGCCCCCACCATTCATTGAATGACACCTGAGCGCTGCCTGCTGTGGCAGGGGATTATTTCATCCCTGCTGCAGACCCCTCATCACTGAACACTGTGACAGTGCTGTCACAGTGTTCAGTGATGACGGGACCTTCGTGGAGCAGCTGCGCTTCTCCAAGCACAGCTGCTCCAGTAGTATGGAGCTTTGGTCACGCACATTTTGCACATACGTGGAGCGCATTTGTTTTTACACATGTGTGCACAAAAAAAAAAATGTTTGGCTGACCGAGGCCTAAGGGTGATTTTACATAGGACAACTCTTGTCTGAATAGTCGCTTGAAATAGTCACAAAAGGTGGCTTTACATGGGACAACTCTTGTCTGAATAGTCGCTCGATAGAGCAACACAACCGATAGTTGTCCTATGTAAACACAGCCACCATCCAGGTGATGATTGAGAATTCATTCACTAATCACTTAATTTCATCTCACCTAAAAATAGTCACTGGTTGATTAACTATCATCTGGCGTAAACAGGTAATTACCTTTCAACGACTAACCAACAACTTTAGAGGGAGGGTATGCTTAAGCGACCGCGAAATTGAACATGTGAGCCACAATCGCTCCGTGTAAAAGCACACAAATAGCAGTCATTTGTACATTTTAGCGACTATTTAGAGTGACTGTTTGTAAAGACACCCTACAGCAGGGGCGTAACTATAGAGGATGCAGGGGATGGGGTTGCACCCAGGCCCAGGAGCCTTAGGGGGCCCATAAGGCCTCTGTTCTCCATATAGGGAGCCCTGTACTATGAATAAAGCATTATAGTTGGGGGCCCTGTTACAGGTTTTGCATTGGGGCCCAGAAGCTTCAAGTTATGTCTCTGTGCAGCATGGTTTAGGTATGGGTACGGGTATAGATACAGATAGAGGGGGGGCCCTAGCTCACGTTTTGCATCAGGGCCCCAGAGCCTTTAGTTACGCCCCTGCCCTACAGCCTATGAATAACAATGCCTTATATCTCTTCTCTCATCATGGTCTACTCTCCCTTTCTGCTAATAACCTTAGAATAAATTCCACCATGGTCTGAACTTCACAATCCCATCTCCAAGACTTTTCCCAAGCTGCAACAGTTCTTTGGAATACTCTACCTCAGACACTCAGATTAATCCCCAATACAAACAATTTTAAACATGCCCTAAAAAAACATCTCTTTAGGGAGTCACATCATACCCCCATATCTAACTTTTTTTCCATTAACCCATTTCTACACTCTCCATCCGAACCTGATCACAGTAACCTGCACCCCCCCACATCCTAATGCACTTCTTAATTGTACATATATAGATGCTGATTGGTGACCAGCTCACCTAGTATTATGTATACTACCCTTTTTATACAATATGACTGGACCATTGTGCAAAACACGCATTGCTATCTTTTGTGTCACCCCTATTTCCTCTTAAATCATCAACTCATGCGAACACGACCTTAACTCCTATTATTCTGATTGGTTATTAGTTTTATACAATATGTATTATAGAGCAGTCGGATGTAGTAGACCAGTTTAGTTCTTCCAGCAACCACACTTCACCAACACATCCCAACACTTTAGGCATGGTCATGTAAGTAATAAGTGCCCATCGGTCACAGCTATACTGGGGACCAACACATCTGGTTGATTTATAGGACATATTTGGAATGCTTTAGTAACTAAAGGAACAATTTGAAGATTTAGTTTCATGATAGGATCACAAATGCTGCTGTATGATCAAGGCTCATCGGAACTAACAGGAGAAAGGAGGCAAATCACAGCAGAGCAGTCTTGGAGCTTTTACAATTCCTTTGTCAAAATTAGGTAGTCACGAAGGCTTGCTTTTATTCTTCATCGCCTCGGCAAGCACTTCAGAGCAATGAGTAGAGCTCTTGAACCGTCACCAAACGACAATTCTCTCACTCGCTGTCTCTCTAAAATGTCTCTTCAGTACCCTTCTGGACTCATTTCCCATGAGTTTGCTCCAATATTTCACTCTTCTCCCCCAAATGTTTTTTTTGGGATTTACTATTAATGGCCTATCTGCTTGGGATCTTCTGATCACTTGATCCTCTGGCCCACTGTCCATGCAGCTAAACAAGATGTCTGCATTGAGTTTGAAGCCGGAAGTGTAACATAATGCATTGCTCTATCTGAAATCAATGGGAGCAGTGCCTTCTATTACACTTCTAACTACGACTGCCATGAGGAGCCAGAAGTGTATTTAGAGGCATCACTCTCAATGAAATCTATGGTAGCGCTGCCTTCTACTATGCCCTTGGCTCCCACTCCAATGCGGCTATCTGACTCGGCTGCATTGACAATGGACTGGAGGATCAGATGATAAGTGGGGATCCCATGTGGTGGAGCCCTGTCAATCAACTGTTGATGACCTATCTTGAGAATAGGTCATCATAAATATTGTTAGCTATAGAATTTACAATGTTAAAAATTATACAGAAAACACAATATTTATTTATCACAGCATAAGACAGCAAAAAAACACTACATTTTTTCTCTTACGTGTCCTATGGTCCTCCTTCTGCAATAACCATCAGTACTGACTTATGATTGAGGGATCCCGCTTGCCTTGATATCTCTCCTCCATAGTTTGGATATCTTATTGGAACCTTTCTCCTTGTTCACCATTGATTACTCCTAGATTGTCAGGAAGGAAATCTAGATGAAAATCTAGGAAACGTATTGTTAAGGACATTCAGCACCCAAGGTTTTTAGAGTTCTTGCGTCATTCTTGAATGAGCTGTTGGTAGCTTTCTTCTTTGTGGTTCCTTAGGGTACTTTTAGACGAACATGAGCGAACATGAGATAACAGAGTTTATTCATTGGCTCATGTAGATGGTTTATACAGGCAGATAAATCACTCGCTCACAAATCGATCAGTCGTTCATATTCATGTTACAGCCGTTCTGAGACCTTCACCTTTCTTGCAGGCCAGACCAAGTTTTGGGTGTGCCCTTGCTTCTCCTGGAGCTGAGGGGTGTGGTAGTTGCAGGAGTGATGGCAGTCAGCACCTGGTGCTGAGTAGCTCGGCTCCAACTTAAACAGTGCTAGCATTGACCCCTGTGCTGGTCAATGCTTCAGTTGCCGCTGGACAGCGACGGAGGAACACATCCTGGCTGGAGCTCCTCTATTCTAGCTAAGTCCTTTTCTGCTTTATTTGGTTATTTGTTTTCCCTTTCTTTGGTGCTAGGGCTCCCGGGTGGGGACTTGTCAGTGGCCCAGGCACGAGTGCGGGCTTGCACCTATCAGAGCGATCGGCCCGCCGAGTAGGCAGGGCCCCCTCCCGGGTTAGGGGTTTATAGGGAGAGATCTCCCCTTAGTTTTATGTTCCTTTGCGCGGTTGTGCCTTTTTCTTTGTTTTGGAGGTTGCACACCCAGTGGGACGCAACAATTCACTATACCAATGAAGGAGAATGACTGAACGATTGGTATTTAAACCAAATGATTAGCCAACGAGCCACCAATGATTTTCATGTTTGCAAGAAATAAATGAGCGAACTAATTATTGCTCATCGTTCAATCATTGACTGTGTTTGCACTGAATGGTTATCGTTCCAGTTCGAATGATCCAGTGATTTTTTTGAATGATGATCGTTCTGTGTAATCCTTTGTTCGCAGATGTGAATGATTGCAATGTGGTGAGCTCCTTGCTGTTTACCTTTCCTGCAAAAATATAGTCACTCCCCTTATCTCAGGACCAACAAAGACTCCTTCAAGTTTTGCATCTTATTTTTGGAAATTTTTCCTTTAAGTGCAAGAAACCAGGGCCAAATTAGTCCATGGCCTTTACAAAGGTTTTCATCAGCATCTGTTTGATATGGAGTTGTGGAAACAAAACATCAAAGGGATTAACTAGAGGCTGCTGACGAATGTTACCCTTTTCAGGAATTAAAGCATCATGTTTAAACCAGTCTTTCCTTTTGTAGTGCTCTGCTGTGGCTCTACTCCTAAAGAAATAAAGAATATCTTGCCATCCATAAAATGTCAGGTGGTGAGAGGTGAAAATAAAGATCTTGTGTCATTGTTAGAGATGAGCGAGCATACTCTCTAAGGACACTTACTCGAGCGAGTATTGTCCTTAGCGAGTACCTGCCTGCTCGGAAGAAAAGATTCGGCTGCCGACGTGGGTGAGCGGTTAGTTGCGGGAGTGAGCAGGGCGGAGCGGGGGCCGGGAGAGGGAGAGAGAGATCTCCCCTCTGTTCCCCCCTGCTCTCCCCCGATGCTCCCCGTCCCACGCCGGCACCCAAATCTTTTTTTCCAAGCGGGCAGGTACTCGCTAAGGACAATGCTTGCTCGAGTAATTGTCCTTAGCGAGTATGCTCGCTCATCTCTAGTCATTGTACATGGCTAACAGCGCTAATTTTGTAATATAAGAAATAGTGTTGAGCGAACCAAAACAGTCGAACCCTCTTTTAAGCCAAACTTTGCTAAAAGTTCAGTTTGACGTGAACTTGAACCTTGGCTGGTTTGTCTTCCTCTTCCGCTGAATGAGGAAGAAGGTAAAAGAAGAATGAAAATAGAGAAGGAAAAATAAGGAAAAAGGAGAAAAAGGAACAAGGAAAGAGAAAGGGAAGAGAAGGAAGAAGGAAAAAGAAGAAGGAAAAAAGAATAAAAAAGAAAGAAGAAGGTAGAATAGTAAGAAAAAAGAAAAAAATTCCCTATTTTTCCTTCTTTTTGCCTTTCCCTTTCTCATATTCCCTTCTTCTTCCTTTTCTTTCTTCCCCCTTCTTCTTTTTTCCTTTATGTGGTCCATTACCTTTACCTTAAAAATAGCTTAAAAGTATTCAGATACACTACTAGGTGACCTAAGTGTATTGCACAGGGCTTTTATGGGCACCTGACAGTGTTATATGCCAGTTTATGGGTATTGGTGACGCTCCAGTAAAAATTCAAAACAAACCAAACTTTTTGCAGAATTTTGCAAAAGTTTACTCATCCCTGATAGTAAATGTATTAAATACCCAATAACAAAGAAATTGACTTGGTGGCTATTTTTAAGGTCAGCTCAAATAAACAAAGGAGACAGCAGCACACCAAATAGAATACCACTTCGGTGGGGGAGCAGACTGTAGATTCGTGCATGCTTCACTGGCGGTCCTGACTTCTAAGGACCAAGTATGGCAATCCAAAACATGTAAAAGAAGCAGCATAGCAGAAAAAAATCCTTTACAGTGTCATCACGTGAATAAAATCATTACTTTATTGGAATATCCAAAATAAAAATATGGCAAAAAGCGACGTATCGGCCGACGCAGCGGCCTTTGTCAAGGTCAGATCCGAGACCAGAACCCAACAATTTGTAAAAAGCCACTTAATGTATCTAAATTATAAAAACCTCGTAAACCAGTGTTATCAATAATAATTACAGGGAATATATCTATATATCTATATATATATAGATATATATAAAGATATATAGATATTAGAGATGAGCGAACCTACTCGTTTCGAGTAATTACTCGATCGAGCACCGCAATTTTCGAGTACTTCAGTACTCGGGTGAAAAGATTCGGGGGCGCCGGAGGTCGGGGGGAGGCGTGGCAGCGCGGGGGTAGCAGCGGGGAACAGAGGGGATCCCTCTCTCTCTCCCTCTCCCCCCCACTCCCCGCTGCAACCCCCCACTCACCCACGGCGCCCCCCGAATCTTTTCGCCCGAGTACAGAAGTACTCGAAAATTGCGGTACTCGGGCGAAAAAGGGGCGTGGCGGAGTAGGTTCGCTCATCTCTAATAGATATCTATATATATACAGTATATATATATATATATATATATATATATATATATATAGATTTACATATTTTGATATCTTGAGTCTTTGCATTAAACAGAATATTCACAGGATAGATGGATGAATAGATCTGGAATGACGACTTTTAATTATTTTCATTGACTCTCCAAATTATTTTTGTTATGCTGGGTTAAAAATAGTATTTTGGATGGATATGTTTTTTTTCCAACTAGAACATTATTTGAATTTGAATTTATTGAATGCAACTAACTAATCATCATTCCCAATTATGCAGAAGTGGTTTGGCTAAACAAAAGAAGCGCTGTGGGATGTAGACAAATATGAATGCAGAGCGAGCACTTTTATTTAATTAATTATCTCCCTATTAAATAGAACACATGCTAAGATTAGCTCTTAAGCACAAAATTATAGTTTAATGTGCTTCAACTTTTTATGCTTTTAGCATAATTCAATGCTTTATTTCAAAAAAGCATATTGAATTGATTGTATAAATTAGAAAAACAATTTAGATAAAAAAATGAGCTATTTACTTAATACGGTATTCTTAGCCAATATAAAAAGGATTAGCTCAACACCACTAATATTAGCAGCGAGGCATTTTTTTTTTCTATAAACGTTCTTGGTTTGAGAGGTTCCAGTAACATCTGCTTAGAATCATAGAATGGTGGAGTTGGAAGGAACCTCCAGCTTTATCGGGTCCAACCCCCTGCTCAGTGCAGGATTCACTAAATCATCCCAGACAGATTTCTGTCCAGCCTTTGTTTGAAGACTTCCATTGAAGGCAAACTCACCGCCTCCCGTGGTAACCTGTTCCACTCATTGATCACCCTCACTGTCAGAAAGTTTTTTCTAATATCTAATCAGTGTCTTCTCCTTTTCCCATTGCTTCATTGCTCTTTTAGCCACTTGTGAACTGCTACAAAATGATAAAACACAGTGGACACTTTAAAAAAAAACTTTTTGCACTGACTTTAAAGCACAGTAAAGCAGATTTACTAAGACTGTGTAAAAGTTGGACAGTCTTAAAATGTGCCAGTTTATCACAATGGCTCGTGTTAGATAATAAAATCTGAAATATCTATACACTGTCCTTTCTAACTTTATACCACCTATTCGTTGGTTTAGTTTATGACAAAAATTGTGCCAAAATTTGGCACGATTTAGTGCAATAAGGCTATGCTCTCTTTTTAAAACTAATCTGCTCTCCTTTGTGGTGCACAGTATTTTTGCGCCAGAAAACTGTTGAAATGACCTGTTGAAACAAACCTCTTTCCCAAAATAGGTTACACATTTAAGCATATTTACATTCTTATTAGAGATGAGCGAGCATGCTCACTAAGGGCAATTGCTCAATTGGGCATTGTCCTTAGTGAGTACCTGCCCACTCGAGAGAAAAGGTTCGGCTGCTGGCGGCGGGCGGGGAGCGGCGGTGGAGAGCGGGGAGGAACAGAGGGGAGATCTCTCTCTCTCCTTCTCTCGCCCCTGCTCATGGCCGCAACTCACCTGTCACCCGCGCCGGCAGCTGAACCTTTTCTTCCGAGCGGGGAGATACTCGCTAAGGACAATGCTCGATCGAGCAATTGTCCTTATCGAGTATGCTCACTCATCTCTAATTCCTATTTATATTCAGTCTTTGTGATTTGCTGTCCAAAACCTATAATCAGGCAGACTTGGTTGTCAATCAGCTTGATAATTACAGTAGAGAAAAAACATCACCATTTTAGGGTTGCATCATCTTTTTAAGGAATTATACTAAGAGCTAAACTTATGCTCTTTTCACAGGATAGGGCATATCTTTATAACTGGTGAAGGTCCCACCACTGGGATCCTGAGAACAGAGGTCGCAATGGTCTCCACATAAATGGAATGGAGGTCACACGTGCGCACTGCAGCTTCATACATTTCAATGAAAGCAACAGAAATTGACAGGTACGAGTGCTCAGCAATCTCCAGTGTTGTTCTTGAAATGAATGAAGCAGTGTTACTCATGCACGGCTTCTGCTCCATTCATGTGGGGACCATTGGGATCTCATTATCAGGATTGGTAAGGCTCCCAGCAGTCAGACTCTCAAATATCATAAAGTCATGCCCTATCATGTGGATAGAGATAACTTTAAATCTTGGTACAGTTGGTAGGTGTGTGTGTTATGTCTGAGCTAGAGACTGAACTCTTCATTGGAGGTAATTAGGTGTCCAAAAAGGATGGATATGTATGTCACGATATTTTAAAGTGGAGAACACAAAAGATAAGCCAGCAGCTAAATCAAAATTGAGGGTACGGTAAATCTGATTCTAACTACTAATATTGTAAGACCGTACCTAAAAGTAGAACACTCGTCCTGATAAGGGCGACATCTCGTCAAGAACCTGGGGCAGCCCTGACTATCCCTTAGCTAGAATATTGGTATATAATGGCTATATAGAATAAATAGGAATACAATAACAGTGGATATAAAAAGTCTACATGTTCCTGTTAAAATCCCAAAGCATAATGCTGCCTCCACCATCTTCACTGCAGATATGGTGTTCTTTTGGTGATGCGCACAGTTGACTTTACTCCAAACATACCTTTTCGAAATTTATGGCCAAAAAGTTCAACCTTGGTCTCATCAGACATTTTTGAAGACTTGATGAAGGTTTTGGCAAAACATAGCCAGGCTTGGATGTTTTTCTTTGTTGGAAAATGCTTCCACCTTGCCCTTCTACCCCACAGCCCAGACTTATGAAAAATATGGGAGATAGTTGTCACATGCACTAAACAACCAGTACTTGCCAGAATCTCCTGCAGCTTCTTTAATGTTGCTGTAGGCCTCCTTGTAGCCTCTCAGATCAGTTTTCTTCTGGTCTTTTCATCAATTTTTGAGGGACGTCCAATTCTTGTTAATGTCACTATTGTGACAAATTTGATCCACTTCTTGATGACCGTCTTCACTGTGTTCCGTGGTATATGTAATGACTTGGAAATCTTTTGCTACCCTTCTCCTGACTGATACCTTTCGACAATCAGATCCCTTTGATCTGTTTTAAGATCTTTACAGACCATGATTTTTGCTGTGAAATGCAACTAAGAAAATGTCAGTAAAACCTACTAGAACATCTGAACTTTCTATGGGGCGATTAGAATCACTATACATAATGGCAGCCAAGTACTGACTACTATTCAACATGAATGAAAATGTGATTGGCTGATTCTGAACACAACCACATCCCCAAATATAAGACACTTATGCAACCGCATTTTCGTTTTTTTGTTAAAATTCTCAACCCTTAGAGATTTCAGTTTGTTTTTCAATGGAATTGTACAGATAATTAGTCACATTGAAGGTGGAGATAAATCTGAAATGAGTCATCTTTGTTGGATTTTTTACAAAAACCTGGCATTTTAACATGGAGTGTGTTACTTTTTATATTCACTATAGAAGGGATGCCAAAACCGAAGCCCGCAGGGCGATAGGTGAAGGCGGACATGACAGGGTTAACGGGGAGGGGAGGGGTTAAGTATTTCAAAAGCTGAAGAGTCCCACCAGCCCGGAAGAAAAGAAAAGTGGGAGGGTTACATCGTCATAGCAGCGGGTAGGGAGGGGTCCTTGGAGTCAACGGAAAGGGGTGGTGGGGGGGAGGGGAAGCAGGGGCGGGATAGTACTCCCCCCCCCCGGTTCAGTTTAAGTAGTAGGGGGTCTGTCGCCTCTTGTTTTGACAGGGGGGTTCCCTGCAAAGTTGATTAATGTGGCTAGCCGGGGTGTGGCTAAATAGCCCGGGGTCGGGAGGTAGGCGGCCGGAGGTGAAGTGGCGAGTCTCCCGAGTCAGGTGTTTAGAGACAGGAGGCATGGTTGTGGAAAAATAGGGTCTCCCGAGTCAGGTCTTAGGAGACGGGAGACAGTTACACCTATTTGTTCCCGGGTTGTTGAGGCGACAGATAGTTTTCTTTTGGGGCTCCAAGAATCTCTCTAAATAGTGCAGAGTAAAAAGGGTTTTAAAAGTGTATTTATGTTTTACTTGTTATGTTTATAATAAATTCGCTGCTGTGGACAAAATTTAATCCAAAAGCTGAGGTTGTCAGTGGTTATTATAGTTAAGTCGGGGGTTTTTTGGTAAGGGGGGAGGGCCATAGCGGACGACTCCGTTGTACCAGGTCATGGACTCTAGCACACCATGAACTAGATGAAATACAATTCAGCCAGAGATTAGATATAACCGCACCCCAGAATACCTTTATCGTTAAGCAAACTTATTTAACAGTGGATCAGGGACAAGAACTGCCAACGTGACCAGAGAAGTATAACCGGTTTCCTCCATAAGGAGGAGCCAGAATTAATGTACCCAGACAGACACTGATTGGCTGACTGAGACACACACTTTTTCCAGCTGACCAATCTGTCCTGACACTAGTAGGAAAGTGTTCATGTTGGCAACCATCCCTGAAAATGACACTGGGTATCACATGGCCCGGGCTGATGCCGTGATGTCACTCTAGTCCTGATCTGGCGTGGCTGGTGAGCCGTGATTCTTTCCTTCTAACACAAAGACATGCAATTTTTTTCCGATGGTACCAAAAGTTAGACGGCATTTCTCAGCTGCAGTTTTTCACTCCTAATGCTGTAATCAAATGAAACACACTGCTGAGGACAAATCAAGGTCTCTTTTTAATCAAAAGTGCTCCATGCTGCATTAAGATTCCTAATTAAAATAAAGACAGATTACACGGGCAGTAATGCTACTATTAGTGGATTACACATTTCATATTGAACAATGCATGTGACTGCATGAAGAAATATGGAAGAAATATTTAATTATAGTTAGAAAGTAACTAATGTTCATCATCCTTTATTGCGCATAATGCTTTAATGTTGCAGAATTACGGATACACAATTTAAGGCTTTCGATTTGACTGTGTTACAGTTTTATTGTTATTATTTCTCTTTTTCTACTATAGTTTTATTGGTTAAGGATTTCAAATCTTTATACAATTGCATAATCAAACTGCTAGAAAGGTCGTTCACCCTGCAAGTAAGCCAAATGGGAACATGGTGATTAAAAATGCATACTGTAATTACACAAAAAACATTCTTTCCCATTGTAATTAATCACTAAGTAGTAATTTATCCACCCTGGAAAAAAATTTCGGCAAGTATTATATTTAAAGGGATGAGCCTGAATAGGATAATACCATTAACGTGGAGCATTACTATAAGCACAAGGGTGACTATGCTGAATGTCTACGCTTCAACAGAGCCCATCATAATCAATGCATTGTAGTATAGCTACTAGTAGTTATTAGGAAATTATATAGTACCAGTGTTTCTGCTACATGCACGTCACACACACAGCTCTGCTACATGTACATCACATACAGCTCTGCTACATGCATGTCACACACACACAGCTCTGCTACATGTACATCACATTCAGCTCTGCTACATGAATGTCACACACACACACAGCTCTGCTACATGTAGATCACATACAGCTCTGCTACATGCACGCCACACACACAGCTCTGCTACATGTACATCACATACAGCTCTGCTATATGCATGTCACACACACAGCACTGCTACATGTACATCACATCGAAAAATAAAAAAAAGTTATTAGTCTTTGAATGCATCAATACAAAAAAGAATTTCCAAAAAAGTGTTTTAATTCTGCAAAAGTAGAAAAGCTTAAGAAAAAAAATTTGGTATTGCCGTAATCATACCAGCATGCAGAAAAAAATGAGCATGTCATTCATGCTGCACGATTAATGCTGTAAAAAAATGTGCACAAAACAGTGGGCGAATTGAGATGTTTTTTCTTCCTCTCCTTCAAAAAAATTGGCTGAGTGCTGTCACCAATCAGAGGCAGCGCTCAACTGTCCTAAAGTGAATGGCTGAGCGCTGCCTCTGATTGGTCCCAGCGATCAGCCAATCAGAGGCAGCGCTTTCAGGGGGTGAGGATTTTTAAATCCCGGGCCAGAAGGAAATGCTGAAGAACACTGCCAGGGAGCCAGAGTAAAGAAGCGCTGGAGCCCCTACAGCGCTGCTAGGTGATGTGTTAATTTTTTTATATTTTTCATTCAGCTAGGGATTATATTCAGGGAAGGGCTTATATTTCATGCCCTTCCCCAAAAATCACTGCGGATGTTGCCTGCATTCCATCGCTTTCAATGGTGCGGTAGCAGCTCCGGCCCCATTGAAAGCAATGGGAGAACAGCTGTGGCAGGAGATTCTTTTGTCCCCAATGCAGTCCCCTCATCACTGAGCACTGTGACAGTGCTGTCACAGTGTTCAGTAATGAGGGGATTCCCTGTAACAAAGGATGTTACATGCAGCATGGACCTTACCAGTGCATGGAAGTCCTATCTTTTGCAGAGTATTCATAGGAAACAAATGGTTATAATAGACACAAATATTTTTTGCGCACATAAGCGTGCAAAAAACAAAAATCACTCGTCTGACTGAGCCCTAAGGAGTTAAATATAAATGTAATATACTAATAAACTGGTATTTAATACCGATTCAATACTAAATAATAAAATGCACATCTATGACTTAATTCAGATTTTTTTTCATCTTTTGATTACACACAATTCAGATGGTACTTCAAGGAGACTTCAAGGATTTCTCAATCCTGATTGGAAAATACCTTGCTGATTAATAACGTGATGTAGAGTGGTACCATGCTAGCCAGAAAAGCTATGTAATATTAAATATGCTTGTCTTAAAGGTGCTCTGCCAGAATCTCAAGTTATCTTCTATCCCTTATCGCTTCTCGCCCCGCAGTGACGTCCCTCTGAATGGAGCACTGTATAAAGATGAGGGCAGCTGTCAGTAGGGGCAGTGCCATATCCAAAATGTAATTCCTCTGCGACAGAATAAATGCACAACGTTTCGACCCACTGAGAGTCTTTGTCAACCTAGCTTGATAAAGACCCTCACTTGCTTCGAAACGTGGCTCATTTATTCCGTCGCAGAAGAATTTTGGATATGGCACTGCACCTACTGACTGCTGCCCTCATCTTTATACATTGGATTCTGCTGGGACTGTTGGCTCTGCATAACTGCCTCGCTCATTACAGATGACAAGGTTTGTGCTGCTGAAAGCTTACTATCTAAATGAAGCACTGGTCACATATGCGCGGTTAGCGCTTCATTCGTCTCAATAGGGTTGACGGAAATACCCGAGTGGGTGCCACTGGAGTATCTCCGCAGTACAATTGAAAGTAAATGTTGTGGAGTGAGGAGGATGGGGAACATGGTGCCCCCTTTCTTGAGATTGATGGTGGGGGGGTGGGGGATTAAGTGGTGAGACCCTTACCGCTCAGCAAGTTATCCCCCATCCTGTGAAAATTCTAATACAAGCCCTTCAAAAAAAGACAAAATCATTAAAGAGGTCATACCTTTATTGGCTAACCAGAAAAATGATATTTGCACGCTTTTCAAGCTCAGAAGCTCCTTCTGCAGGCTCCGTAACAAATGAAGCACCTAAAGAAAAAACACAGCATTTGAATAATGTTATATCAAGATAAACTAAGGCCTAGAATTCAGGTTTGTGTGTAAGATGATATGCTGTACAAGGTGCCCTGAAGGAAGATACAACGGAGGAACAACTCAGAGCACAGACTTACAATAATCAAGAAGCTGGATACACCGGTCGGAAACCAACCATTGCTCTGGACCGGATCACAGTTTAATGGATCTTAACACTCAAGGGGTCTCCCCACTACTTAAAATTATTTCACAGTCACTCTGTCCTTCCTGGTTTCTGCTGACCAAGACATGTGACTACTGCAGCCAATCACTAGCTATGGAAGGTCACTGTTGTGGCCAGTGATTGGCTGCAGCAGTCACATGTCCTGGTCAGCAGCTACCAGGAAGGACAGAAAGCTTGGAAAAACCACTTTAAGAACAACAAAGACTGAAAATTTTGGAAACTCAAACAGATAAAGACTTTCCAGACCTTAACACAAGGACTCAATTTAAGAGCTGGGTTTATGACTCATTATATTGACACTTCACTCTCATCAGCCTGATCTGTGACTTCCTAAATTATCACCTCTTCTACTTTCATCTTAGGGCCCATTTATATGGCTGTAGGCTGTAGGCATTTTACCTGCATCTGCCAGTGCCGTAAAAATGCCTGAGCAGCAAAGGGCCTGGCGCAAATACGCCAAGGCCGTAATGCGGTGGGGCCTGGGGAGACGTTCCACCTTCCCTCCCCCTTGCCAGCTCACCTCCTCTCTCCTCCCCTCTGGCCGTTTGCAATGGGAGGGGGCGGGTCAGTGGCGGAGCTAAGCTCTCGCCTCTTGTCTGCAGTCAGCAATGGAAGGGGGCAAAGCTTAGCTCCGCCTCCACCCTGCCCCCTCCTATTGCAAACAGCAGCAAGTGGCGGAGAGGAGAAAACAAGCGGGAGGGAGTTTAGCAGTCATGCTGCTAAACTCCCTCCCACCTCCCTTCTCCGGCAGCTAGCACAGGCTCCTATAGGAATCTATGCAGCTGCCGCTGACAGCGTGGATGCGCCCGTCTGGGCGCATTTAGGCAGTGGGAATACGCCCCTTTGCGCTGCAGCATTGTAAACCAATGCATCAGAGAGGCAGCGTAAATTGGCCGGGCGTGAAAACCCAGACGATATACGGCCGTGTGAATAAGCCCTTAGTTCTATGACCTCTAAAATATTGCATAGAAATGGGTTCTCTATTTCATTTCAGACATTTTGATATATAATTTGTATAATCTAAGATTACAGGGCGGTTATGGTGATGGTTTAGGTTGGCGTGGGCAGTTGTACTTTACAATTTTAATAAACTTGTGTTTTATTATATCATTTTTTAGTTATTTTTGCATAAAATGTAACATATATGCCCCTCCTGATCTCTAGATAATGTTCATAGTGTAATTTTTTAAATTATTTTACAATTTTTCACTATAAATGGGCAGCCATAGAAGCCCAGTTACAAGTGAAAACATCCCCCTAGTGTGACAATAGTCACTGACAGAGCTGGTCAGGGGTCTGCTAAGCAGCTCGATCGTGTGATCGCTGAGTCAACAGAGAAAACGGCACTTCCGCTTCCTCTATTCACGACATAGCACTCATTGAACACTGTAGGCTGGAGAAGAGAAGGCAAAAGTGGTTATAAACTGCTTCTGTCTTCTCCTTGGCATCCTCAAGCTGTCTCTGACAGCCAATCAACTAACCTGCTTATGTTAGATTGTAGGAGCCCTAAACCCGCTCCATGGATTTATATTAGTACGGGTTTAAAACCAAGGATCAAGCGCCATACATTTAAGGAGCTCAGTCCAAATTGGGTTAAATGTAGAGATGAGCAAGTATACTCGCTAAGGCACTTTACTCGAGCGAGTAGTGCCTTAGCCGAGTATCTCCCCGCTCGTCTCTAAAGATTCGGGGGCCGGCGGGGGCGAGGAGCGGCGGGGAAGAGCGGGGAGATACGAAGGGGAGATCTCCCCCCCCCCCCCGCTCCCCGCCGCAACTCACCTGTCACCCGCGCCGGCCCCCGAATCTTTAGAGACGAGCGAGGAGATACTCGGCTAAGGCACTACTGGCTCGAGTAATGTGTCTTAGTGAGTATTCTCGCTCATCTCTAGTTAAATGCTGTGTCTTCTTTTTCAGTGCTGCACTTGTTAAGCCCGAAGAAGGAGCCTCTGAGCTCTGAAAGCTTGCGAATACAGTTTTTCTGGTTATCCAATAAAGGTATCACCTGCAATACTTTTTTATGCGAGAGTATTTAACATCACATTGATCAATAACACGCAGTGCCTTAAATTGATGAAAGCTATGTAACTCCTCTTTGCCATTCATTTCTCTCCAGATGGAGTGATTCCTATTTTCTATTGATTAAGCAGTCTTATTCTTAAGAGGTCCTTGAAGTAAGTCATTCAGTTATGTTAGATTTGCCTGAATATCCACTGTGAATCCAAAGCTTGGAAAATAATCACATTTATAAATAAACCCGAGGTTTAGTTTGGTCACTAAATATAACTAAAGGGAACCTGTCACCACTTTGCCACCCACTAATCTGACCATACCCCCTAAACGGAGATGACTTGTGCATCTGTAAAGTATCTTTGTTGTCCTCCATGCACCATGTATCCCATGCCATATGCAAACATGGATCAATCAGTCTAATGGGCAGGCTAGACCGTTTGTGGTAGGCTGCTTGAAAGTCTTTTGGGAACCCTATGTAATGTCCCCGAGATGAATCTTCTCTCACCAAGTGACATGGAGACGTTCTCCATGTTATCATAACACAGCGATGGCGAACCTTTTAGAGACAGAGTGCCCAAACTGCAACCCAAAACCCACTTACTTATCGCAAAGTGCCAAGATGTCAGGGGGCAGGGCTTATCACTACGTATGATTTTACCCCCGACGTTCTAAAGCGGACAGGGCCGCTTCAAAATAGACCGGGTGCAGATTTTGACTGCTTTTTGGATGCGGAAATGCTGCAGAATGTCCTCAGTGGAACATTCTGTGGAAATTTATCAAAATCTGCACATTGTCTATTTTGAACCAGCCCTGCCCATTTCCGCCACATATAAACATACCCCAGCGGTAATGGTGACCCCCCCCAACAGCCCCAGCGATAATAATGACCCACCCAGCGATAATAGTGACCCCCTCCAGCAGCCTCAGCAGTAATGAAGACCTCCCCCACATTGGCCCCAGCGGTAATGGTGACACACCAAAACGGCACCCAGAGGTAATACTGACACCCCACAGCGGCCCCCAGTATAATAGTGACACCCCACAGCGGCGCCCAGTGTAATAGTGACACCCCACAGCAGCCCCCAGTGTAATTGTAACACCCCACAGCGGCCCCCAGTATAATAGTGACACCCCACAGCGGCCCCCAGTGTAATAGTGACATCCCACAGCGGCACCCCATCCCCCAAGACCCACATACTTACACCCTCCTCCTCTGTGGAAGCTCCTCTGCTCGTCGATGATCCCAGTGCACACTATGACGTTAGTGTGCTGCCGGACACCTCCTCCCCTTGCTCTCGCGGAACCAAGTAGTCGGAGACATCAAGGGAGGGGGGAGGAGGATCCCGGCTGTACACTGATATCACAGAGTAGCCAAGGATCAGCGCTGCTAGCAGCGCAGTGAGTGAATACCGGTAGGGGAGTCGTGGCCCCTGCCGGTATTCACTAGTGTGGTTAGCGGCCGACAGTGACGCGTGCCAGCCGGGAGAGCTCTGCGTGCCGCCTCTGGCACCCGTGCCATAGGTTCACCACCACTGTCATAGCGGCAGTCAAAGTCTCGCACATATGCCCTTACTTCGGAAACCGGAGCATGTGCATTAAATCTTTCCCTGTTGGGATTCACCCATTACTACTGCACAACAGGAACAGATGGAATATGCATGTGCCGGTGCTGGACCTCATGGAGCATGTGAAGACTTTGACTACCATTATGATGATGTGAAGAGCGTTTCAACGTTACTTGGTCAGAGTGGGTGGTGTCGGGGTCTCCCAGAGATGGTCCGGGTAGCTCACCATACTGGACCAATCTATCCATGTTCGCGTATGGCGTGGAAACAGTAAAAGTGTTCATTTTGAAGGTATGCATGGCGCACGGAGGACAACAAAGATACTTTAGAAATGCACATTGTTTAGATGCAAACTTGTTTAGATGGAATTGTCAGATTAATGTGTGAAAAAAGTGGTGACAGGTTCCCATTAGCAACATTTTCTTAAGTCTAAATATTTAGTTTTTTTTTATGAAAGCAAACGACGGAAGAATGAAATGATAGCTAGTTATGTTTGATGAAAACAATTAACCGCTTAAGGACCAGGTTGTTTTGTACCTAAAGGTCAAGACACTTTTTAAGGATTTCACCTTGTTTCTATTCCTTCAGCTACCAATAATAATTTTTGCTATGTTTTTTCCATGACATATAGGCCTATTTAAAAAAAAAAAAATTTCACTGATTCTTTTTTTCCCCGTTTTTTTTGTTTTATTAGCAGTACAATGCCAAAAATGTTTTTTTTTTAACATTTAGAGTTGTTTTTTTTTTAAATTATAAATTTACTCTAAAATAAAGTATAGGAATGGGTTACTCATTTTGTTTCAAGCGGTTTTATATATAATATGTATAGTTTTGAATCACAGGGAGCATACGACAACAGTTTTGGTTGGCGTCAGCTTTGATTTTTTATACATATTTTTTTATTTTATTCTGTAATTTTTTTAAACTTATTTTTGTAACTATTTTTTTTACTTTCTATGACCCCCATGATGCCATATAACACCTCTAGGGGACATCCACATTGTCTTTTTTTTTTAATTTGACACTCTTCCAATGTAGCTGGGGCATCCATAGGAGCAGGATCCCCAGTTACAGGGGAAAACATCCCCCGGTAGTGAAAGTAGTCACTTATAGAGCTGATCAGGGTCTGCTAGGACCCTGTAGCGCTGCTGTGCCAGGGGATCCCGGCAGTCACGTAATCGCCGGTTTGCATAGTAGAAGTTATACTTCTACTTTTAATTTTTAGTTCATAGCGCTTATTGAGTGTATGTACTCAGGAAGGGAGAAGGCCAAAGCGGCTAAAAACTGCTTCTCCCTTCTTCTCCCGGTACTCACCTGTGATTAACAGCTGAAAAGCCAACCTGCTCCTGCTTGATTGTAGGAGGAGAGGATTTAATCCCAAGTTGTATTTTTGCTATTGGCGGGAATTAAAGCCCGGGACCAAGTGCCGTATGTTTACCACACTTGGTCCTTAAGCGGCTAAAGGGGGTTTGTCACTGTAAAATAATTTTTTACTTTTTACTCCTCAGTAAGATTCCTGAACAGTTCTCCCCCTTCCAGATGGAGCCTGGCTCTGAATTTTCCCACCCGTTGCGTGACCACCCTGAATCTTGGTTCTGCCATTTTTGATGATGCATATTGCAAGCCATTCCATACCCAGTGGGCATGTATGGAATAGTGCTGCTAGGGTGCATGCCCAACCACTTTTCATGGCACTATCTAAGTGCTGTGAATTAGTGTAGAGTGGGGAAATAGCCGGGAGGGTGGAAGAACAACACTACTCATGAGTGCTACGCCACAATTACTGTACATGTAAGCAGACAGGGGAAGCTGAGAAATGGACACAAGGTGAGTTCGGCAGCAAAAAGAAGCATGTAATTTGAATTCTAATCACACCCTAGGCTGTGCTGGGCAGAAAAGCAGAGAATTTAAAATTAAGCTTACCATCACATGAAGTATAAACTAAATAAGCAGCCAAGGAGGACTGCAGTACCTATGACGTTGCTCTCTCTAATCCTGGCATCATAAATGATTGATGCATTGATACCATACATGAATTGTGTGATCGAGTACGCATTGTTCCACATTGATTTCTCTAATGCAATATGGTAGGAATGATTCATGTCTTGAGAGCTGCCAATATTCATAAGTTATATAATAGTTAGGCGTTGGTCCAGAAAATGTAAGATATTAGATTATCATGCTTATAGGCCCAGTATAGAAGAAATTATACATGCTGTATACTGTCAACAGACTTGGGCTGACTCATACAGTCCATGAGTACAATGGAAGAAAAAGACTATTATAGGTCATCTTTTCCTTAATACTCTTTTGTGCAGTTCCTTTTTTACTCATTCCTGAATATGTTTAATTCTTTTCTGACTTGCATTATACATATATAGTGAACGTCAAGTGTCATTGGCTTCCAAGCCTGCTACGTACACGATGGGTGTCAGCCATCTTTGACAGCAATCTCACCAATAACAGCCGCTATCGGATATAACTCCAATCCCAGATGGTAACTTTTTTAATTTGTTAGCGAATAGCGATTCTTACAGCAGCATTTAAATGTCCCAATTGTGATTGAGATGCCTGAATGTCACCCTGACAATGAGATTCTGGGGTGCCATCCAGATGTCATGGCAGCCTGGAGATTTCTGAAGGTTCCCAGAACTGCAATGAATGACTACCTATTAAGATGTGCCTGTGGCATGTCCTAATAGAATGCCAGTCAAAATACAATATAATGCTGTGCTATAGTATTGCATTACACTGTATACATGTTCAAATAAAATGTAATAAAAAGTGATCAAAAACCACATGTCACTGCACAAAAAACAAACTCTCACACAACACCATCAATATAAAAATAAGTTAAGGGGATCAAAAGATGGCAAGAAAAAGTAATATTCTTCAACAGGCATTTTATTTTTAAGTAGTTCTACTCTTAGTAGTATAATATAAAAAAACAATATTAATTTGGTGTCAACATAATCATAACGACCCACAGAATGAAGGTAACGTCATTTTTACTGCACTGCGAATGCTGTAAAAACCAATCCCCCCCCTAAAAAACAAACTGGACCGATTGCGTTTTTTTCCCATTTCACCTGTCTTAGAAATTTTAAAGCAAAAATACATTATATAGTTCTTTACTGTGGTAGCATTGAAAAATACAACTTGTCCCACAAAAACATTTTATTATACTAGAGTTCATTGTCATTCTATTATTATATTATGCATAATACTGTCTATGTAGCAATCGTATAAAAACACACAATGGACCATGCCAATTATCCAGTTGGTGTACAAACCCAATGAGTGACGCTCATAGGAGGACGCAACACTGGTATCTTAAAGGGGTTGTCCCGCGAAAGCAAGTGGGGTTCAGCACTTCTGTATGGCCATATTAATGCACTTTGTAATGTACATTGTGCATTAATTATGAGCCATACAGAAGTTATTCACTTACCTGTTCCGTTGCTAGCGTCCCCGTCTCCATGGTGCCGTCTAATTTCAGCGTCTAATCGCCCGATTAGACGCGCTTGCGCAGTCCGGTCTTCTCCCTGGTGAATGGGGCCGCTCGTGCCGGAGAGCTGGTCCTCGTAGCTCCGCCCCGTCACGTGTGCCGATTCCAGCCAATCAGGAGGCTGGAATCGGCAATGGACCGCACAGAGCCCACGGTGCACCATGGGAGAAGACCCGCGGTGCATCGTGGGTGAAGATCCCGGCGGCCATCTTAGTAAGGTAAGGAAGAAGTCGCCGCAGCGCGGGGATTCGGGTAAGTACTAAACGTTTTTTTTTTTAACACATGCATTGGGTTTGTCTCGCGCCGAACGGGGGGGCTATTGAAAAAAAACAAAAAACGTTTCGGCGCGGGACAACCCCTTTAAGTATGACACAGCAGCCGTCACGTGAGCATTAAAACCGGGTAAATTTCTGACTTCTTCAGAATGGTAAGTTCTGCTTGTCTTTGACATGAGAGATATACTTTAAACTTCTTGACAGTAAATACTACTTGCAGTTTACATTTAGGAATCTATGCCTAAACAGTTGAGTGCATTTGAAACTATACCGGACTACCTATTTTCCACTCATCCTAAATGAGAGGGTTTGTACCGAGATCTCAAGTTATCCCTTATCCACAGGATAGGGGATAACTTGTTGATCAGTGGGAGTCTTACCACTGAGAACCCCACTGATAACCAGAACAGGGTTCCTATGTCCCGCTCTGCCTGCCACTCTGGGGGTTGACTTCTTCCCCCACAGTGACATCAGCATGAATAGAGCACTGGACAAGCATGCATAGTAGTAGGCACTCCAAGCATTTCAATAAGGCTGAAGGAAATACCTGTGAGCTTGCCACTTGACAGTCCCACTGAAAGTGAATGGAACATTAGTATGCTTTGCATGGGACCCACTTCTTTGGATTAGTAAAGGTCTCAGTGGCGACACCACCACCAATCAGTAAGTTCTCTCCCACCCTGTGAATAGGGGATAATTTTTGATCTTGGTACAACCTCTTTAAAACTTGTTGTCATGCAGCAGATGTGGATCCACTATGCCATTGACCTATTTAACTTTGGGCTATTCCTGAAGGCTGTGCCTAGGAGACCCCTGGTTGTAACTCTTCCAAGTGGGTTGTAGCCTTAGCTGCAGGGGCTACTAGGCGTTACTCCAAGAGCAGTCTTAATGCAATGGGAGCTGGCATGGGCAGGTCAGAGGCATACTGTGGTACCAAAGGGATAGGCAGAGACATCGTTGATATCAGAGGTTGAGGTCAAGAAAAGTGGAGTTGATGCATAAATATTGTATGCACTGTACTCCACATGTTTCCTCGGTTACTCCTACATTCGAAAGCAATATTCACTAAGAGCTATAATTGTGTGCATCTGCTTCTAATATGTGAATCATAAGGCTCCATCCAAATTTTCTTCCTACGGGAAAAGGTAAGGAGTACTTTATGAGGCAGAGACGCAGGGGGAGAGCTAGGGCAGGCGGAAATCAGATAAATCATAGTCTAGATACAAGCTGAGATCAGGAGAGGAGATGATGGGAAAGGTGAATATACAGGCACAGGTCAAACCAGGAGTCAAACAAAACTAATAATACCTTTGCCGAACCAAATGAAATCTATTCGTCAAGCACTCTTTGTTGGGGAGGGGCTCCTTCAAAAACCTGGGACAGACCAGGATTGGCCAGAGGCAGGAAAGATGGGTGCGTGCATTGGCCCTGTAAGAGGCAGGCACCTAGGGTACCCTACACTTGGCACTGGTAGCAGAAGGAACATTGCAGCATCTCCTGCAAAGATAGGATGCAAGACAAGCAGGAGGAAGAAGAGTCCAGAATTGCATTCACCATTCTTTGAATACATTACCAGTAGAGATGAGTGAACGTACTCGTTTAGGGCAATTTCGCAATCGCGCACCGCTTTTTTTCGAGTAACTGACGACTTGGGCAAAAAGATTCGGGGGGTGCTGGGGGTGAGCGGGGGGTTGCAGAGGGGAGAGAGCTCCCCCCAGTTCCCCACTGCTACACCCCACTCCACCACGCCACTCCCCGGCGCCCCCTGAATCTTTCCGCCCGAGTAGTCAGTTACTCGAAAAAAGCAGTGCTCGATTGCAAAATCGCCATAACGAGTACGTTCGCTCATCTCTAATTACCAGTAGAGATGAGCGAGCATGCTCGGTAAAGTCAGTTATTCAAGCGAGCATCGCTCTTCTCGAGTAACTGACTTCTCGTCTGAGCTTTCTGGGGGGGAAATTGGGGGAGAGTGTGGGGGGGGGGAGTGAGAGATATCTCCCTCTCTCTCCCCCCCATTACCCGCTTACTCCCGCCGCCCCCCTGAGCACGCTTGGACGAGAAGTCAGTTACTCGAGAAGAGCAATGCTCGCTCGAGTAACTGACCTTACCGAGCGTGCTTGCTCATCTCTAATTACCAGGCTTGCACAGGGAGCAAAGGGGATCCAATAGCAATGATTAAAAAGGAACCCACTTCTGATACTGGTTAAGATGACAACACCACTAGCTACCTTACACAACAGGAAATGGGATATGTTTGACCCATGATTCTTGGCTTCATTCTTTATACTTTACCAATATATTATTACTAGAGATGAGCGAGCACCAACATGCTCGGGTGCTCGTTACTCGGGACGAAAATTTCGCGAAGCTTGAGGGTTCGTTTCGAATAACGAACCCCATTGAAATCAATGGGCGACCCGAGCATTTTTGTATATCGCCGATGCTCGCTAAGGTTTCCATTTGTGAAAATCGGGGCAATTCAAGAAAGTGAAGGGAACGACACAGCAACGGATAGGGCAGGCGAGGGGCTACATGTTGGGCTGCATCTCAAGTTCCCAGGTCCCACTATTAAGCCACAATAGCGGCAAGAGTGGGCCCCCCCTCCCAACAATTTTTACTTCTAAAAAGCCCTCATTAGCAATGCATACTTTAGCTAAGCACCACACTACCTCCAACAAAGCACAATCACTGCCTGCATGACACTCCACTGCCGCTTCTCCTGGGTTACATGCTGCCCCCCCCCCCCCTCCCCGCACGACCCAGTGTCCACAGCGCACACCAAAGTGTCCCTGCGCAGCCTTCAGCTGCCCTCATGCCACACCATCCTCATGTCTATTTATACGTGCGTCTGCCATGAGGAGGAACCGCAGGCACACACTGCAGAGGGTTGGCACGGCTAGGCAGCGACCCTCTTTAAAAGGGGCGGGGCGATAGCCCCCAATGCTGTACAGAAGCAATGAGAAATCCAATCCTGTGCCACCTCCATCTGGAGCTGCACACGTGGGCATAGCAATGGGGAACTTATGTGCCACACACTATTCATTCTGTCAAGGTGTCTGCATGCCCCAGTCAGACCGCATTTTTTTATAAATAGTCACAGGCAGGTACAACTCCGCAATGGGAATTCCGTGTGCACCCACAGCATGGGTGGCTCCCTGGAACCCACCGGCTGTACATAAATGTATCCCATTGCAGTGCCCTGGACAGCAGAGCTAACGTCAGATTAAATGCAGGTGGGCTTGGGCCCACACTGCATGCCCCAGTCAGACTGGGGTTCTTTAGAAGTGGACACATGCAGTTACAACTCCATGTGGACCGACAGCATGGGTAGGTCCCAGGAACCCACCGGCGGTACATAAATATATCCCATTTCAGTGCGCACCACAGCTGAGGTAATGTGATGTTTAATGCAGGTGGGCTTGGGCCCACACTGCATGCCCCAGTCAGACTGGGGTTCTTTAGAAGTGGATACATGCAGTTACAACTCCGTGTGGACCGACAGCATGGGTGGGTCCCAGGAAGCCACCGACGGTACATAAATATATCCCATTGCAGTGCCCAGCACAGCTGAGGTAAGGTGATGTTTAATGCAGGTGGGCTTGGGCCCACACTGCATGCCCCAGTCAGACTGGGGTTCTTTAGAAGTGGACACATGCAGTTACAACTCCGTGTGGACCGACAGCATGGGTGGCTCCCTGGAGCCCACCGGCGGTACATAAATATATCCCATTGCAGTGCCCACCACAGCTGAGGTAATGTCAGGTTTAATGTCAGGTGGGCTAAATATTACTAGAATTACACTGTAGGCGAGGGCCCAAAAAAATTGGTGTACCAACAGTACTAATGTACCTCAGAAAAATTGCCCATGCCCAACCAAGAGGGCAGGTGAAACCCATTAATCGCTTTGGTTAATGTGGCTTAATTTGTAACTAGGCCTGTAGGCAGCCCAGTTAAAATAAAAATTGGTTCAGGTGCAAGTTTCAACGCTTTAATGAGCATTGAAACGTATAAACATTGTTTACAAGAGTTATATGACTGAGCCTTGTGGGCCTAAGAAAAATTGCCCGTTCGGCGTGATTACGTGAGGTTTCAGGAGGAGGAGCAGGAGGAGGAGGATGAATATAATACACAGATTGATGAAGCTAAAAGGTCCCCGTTTTTGATGGTGATAGAGAACGATGCTTCCATCCGCGGGTGCAGCCTACGTATTGTTTAGGTATCGCTGCTGTCCGCTGGTGAAGAAAAGAAGTCTGGGGAAATCCAGGCTTTGTTCATCTTTATGAGTGTAAGCGTGTCGGCACTGTCGGTTGACAGGCGGGTACGCTTATCCATGATGATTCCCCCAGACGCACTAAACACCCTCTCTGACAAGACGTTAGCCGCAGGACAAGCAAGCACCTCCAGGGCATACAGCGCGAGTTCAGGCCACGTGTCCAGCTTCGACACCCAGTAGTTGTAGGGGGCAGAGGCATCACCGAGGACGGTCGTGCGATCGGCTATATACTCCCTCACCATCCTTTTACAGTGCTCCCGCCGACTCAGCCTTGACTGGGGAGCGGTGACACAGTCTTGCTGGGGAGCCATAAAGCTGGCAAAGGCCTTGGAGAGTGTTCCCCTGCCTGCACTGTACATGCTGCCTGATCTCCGCGCCTCCCCTGCTACCTGGCCCTCGGAACTGCGCCTTCTGCCACTAGCGCTGTCGGATGGGAATGTTACCATCAGTTTGTCTGCCAGGGTCCTGTGGTATAGCATCACTCTCGAACCCCTTTCCTCTTCGGGTATGAGAGTGGAAAGGTTCTCCTTATACCGTGGGTCGAGCAGTGTGTACACCCAGTAATCCGTAGTGGCCAGAATGCGTGTAACGCGAGGGTCACGAGAAAGGCATCCTAGCATGAAGTCAGCCATGTGTGCCAGGGTACCTGTACGCAACACATGGCTGTCCTCACTAAGAAGATCACTTTCAGGATCCTCCGCCTCCTCAGGCCATACACGCTGAAAGGATGACAGGCAAGCAGCATGGGTACCCTCAGCAGTGGGCCAAGCTGTCTCTTCCCCCTCCTCCTCATGCTCCTCCCCCTCCTCCTCCTCAACGCGCTGAGATATAGACATGAGGGTGCTCTGACTATCTAGCGACATACTGTCTTCACCCGCCTCCGTTTCCGAGCGCAAAGCGTCTGCCTTTATGCTTTGCAGGGAACTTCTCAAGAGGCATAGCAGAGGAATGGTGACGCTAATGATTGCAGCATCCCCGCTCACCATCTGGGTAGACTCCTCAAAGTTTCCAAGGACCTGGCAGATGTCTGCCAACCAGGCCCACTCTTCTGTAAAGAATTGAGGAGGCTGACTCCCACTACGCTGCCCATGTTGGAGTTGGTATTCCACTATAGCTCTACGCTGCTCATAGAGCCTGGCCAACATGTGGAGCGTAGAGTTCCACCGTGTGGGCACGTCGCACAGCAGTCGGTGCACTGGCAGATTAAACCGATGTTGCAGGGTGCGCAGGGTGGCAGCGTCCGTCTTGGACTTGCGGAAATGTGCGCTGAGCCGGCGCACCTTTCCGAGCAGGTCTGACAAGTGTGGGTAGCTTTTCAGAAAGCGCTGAACCACCAAATTAAAGACATGGGCCAGGCATGGCACGTGTGTGAGGCTGCCGAGCTGCAGAGCCGCCACCAGGTTACGGCCGTTGTCACACACGACCATGCCTGGTTGGAGGCTCAGCGGCGAAAGCCAGCAATCGGTCTGCTCTGTCAGACCCTGCAGCAGTTCATGGGCCATGTGCCTCTTCTCTCCTAAGCTGAGTAGTTTCAGCACGGCCTGCTGACGCTTGCCCACCGCTGTGCTGCCACACCGCGCGACACCGACTGCTGGCGACGTGCTGCGGCTGACACATCTTGATTGCGAGACAGAGGTTGGAGGAGGAGGGTGGTTTAGTGGAGGAAGCATACACCGCCGCAGATACCAGCACCGAGCTGGGGCCCGCAATTCTGGGGGTGGGTAGGACGTGAGCGGTCCCAGGCTCTGACTCGGTCCCAGCCTCCACTAAATTCACCCAATGTGCCGTCAGGGAGATATAGTGGCCCTGCCCGCCTGTGCTTGTCCACATGTCCGTTGTTAAGTGGACCTTGGCAGTAACCGCGTTGGTGAGGGCGCGTACAATGTTGCGGGAGACGTGGTTGTGCAGGGCTGGGACGGCACATCGGGAAAAGTAGTGGCGACTGGGAACCAAGTAGTGCGGGGCCGCCGCCGCCATCATGCTTTTGAAAGCCTCTGTTTCCACAAGCCTATACGGCAGCATCTCCAGGCTGATCAATTTGGCAATGTGCACGTTTAACGCTTGAGCGTGCGGGTGCGTGGCGGCGTACTTGCGCTTGCGCTCAAACACTTATGTAGCGACGGCTGGACGGTGCGCTGAGAAACATTGGTGTATGGGGCCGAGGACAGCGGAAGTGAGGGTGTGGGTGCAGGCCATGAGGCGGTAGTGCCTGTGTCCTGAGAGGGGGGTTGGATCTCAGTGGC
Source organism: Eleutherodactylus coqui (assembly GCF_035609145.1). Classification (NCBI taxonomy): domain Eukaryota; kingdom Metazoa; phylum Chordata; class Amphibia; order Anura; family Eleutherodactylidae; genus Eleutherodactylus; species Eleutherodactylus coqui. The sequence continues at coordinate 32,102,410 of NC_089839.1, forward strand.
AGGTTGGGGCACAGGGGGAGAGGCAGCGGTGCAAACCGGAGACGGTGAACGGCCTTCGTCCCACCTTGTGGGGTGCTTGGCCATCATATGCCTGCGCATGCTGGTGGTATTACGAGTAGAGCAGAAACAGAACGCTGTAGTTAAATGTGCCGCTTATTGGCCTGTGGTTGGAGGCTGACTTCGCTTATGGAACGCACAGCAGAGTCAGGAAAGAATTTTGCGCAAGCCTGCTGTAACACTTAGCTGGCTGCGTATTAATTAGGACTACTACCCCCAGCAGAGACGCAGTACACTGAGAACGGTCACAGGCAGCCCAAATAGATTTTTTTTCCCCCAAATTGTTTTGGAAAAGCCCACTGCCTATATACACAGTATATCTCTTTCACTGTCCCTGGCTCACCACTACTGGCCCTGGACTATGTAAAATTACTGCAGACTGTTTCCCTCTGGACAGGATGACAGCGGTGATGTGACGGGCAACGCAGAGCCAGGAAAGAATTTTGCACAAGCCTGCTGTAACACTTAGCTGGCTGCGTATTAATTAGGAGTACTATCCCCAGCAGAGATGCAGTACACTCAGGACGGTCACAGGCAGCCCAAATAGAATGTTTTTTCCCAAATTTTTTTGGAAAAGCCCACTGCCTATATACACAGTATATCTCTTTCACTGTCCCTGGCTCACCACTACTGGCCCTGGACTATGTAAAATTACTGCAGACTGTTTCCCTCTGGACAGGATGACAGCGGTGATGTGACGGGCAACGCAGAGCCAGGAAAGAATTTTGCGCAAGCCTGCTGTAACACTTAGCTGGCTGCGTATTAATTAGGACTACTACCCCCAGCAGAGACGCAGTACACTCAGGATGGTCACAGGCAGCCCAAATAGAATGTTTTTTCCCAAATTTTTTTTGAAAAGCCCACTGCCTATATACACAGTATATCTCTTTCACTGTCCCTGGCTCACCACTACTGGCCCTGGACTATGTAAAATTACTGCAGACTGTTTCCCTCTGGACAGGATGACAGCGGTGATGTGACGGGCAACACAGAGCCAGGAAAGAATTTTGCGCAAGCCTGCTGTAACACTTAGCTGGCTGCGTATTAATTAGGACTACTACCCCCAGCAGAGACGCAGTACACTCAGGACGGTCACAGGCAGCCCAAATTGAATGTTTTTTCCCAAATTTTTTTGGAAAAGCCCACTGCCTATATACACAGTATATCTCTTTCACTGTCCCTGGCTCACCACTACTGGCCCTGGACTATGTAAAATTACTGCAGACTGTTTTCCTCTGGACAGGATGACAGCGGTGATGTGACGGGCAACGCAGAGCCAGGAAAGAATTTTGCGCAAGCCTGCTGTAACACTTAGCTGGCTGTGTATTAATTAGGACTACTACCCCCAGCAGAGACGCAGTACACTCAGGACGGTCACAGGCAGCCCAAATAGAATGTTTTTCCCCAAATTTTTTTGGAAAAGCCCACTGCCTATATACACAGTATATGTCTTTCACTGTCCCTGCCTCACCACTACTGGCCCTAGACTATGTAAAATTACTGCAGACTGAGGACGCAATGCTCTGCACGGCCGATATACAAAAAAAAAAAAAAGTGCAACACTGCAAAAAGCAGCCTCAACAGTACTGCACACGGTCAGATGTGGCCCTAACAAGGACCGTTGGGGTTCTTGAAGCCTAAAATAACTCCTAACGCTCTCCCTATAGCAGCTCCGGCACCAGCAGCACTGTCCCTGAACTATGTCAGAATGCATCTGTGGCGAGTCGCGGGAGGGGCCGATTTATATACTCGGGTGACACCTGATCTCCCCAGCCACTCACTGCAGGGGGGTGGTATAGGGCTTGAACGTCACAGGGGGAAGTTGTAATGCCTTCCCTGTCTTTCTATTGGCCAGAAAAGCGCTCTAACGTCTCAGAGATGAAAGTGAAAGTAACTCGAACATCGCGTGGTGCTCGCCTCTAGTAACGAGCATCTCGAACACGCTAATACTCGAACGAGTATCAAGCTCGGACGAGTACGTTCGCTCATCTCTAATTATTACATATAATATATTGATTGATCCTGCATATAAATTCTGCTTTTGGACTATTATGCTTTGGGACCTGCAGACCATTTACCTACAATAATACCAGGCTTTTTATAGTCTCAACCAAGGTTGGAACATACTGCATTAAAATATATAATTTCCCTTTTTTACAGTTAATCTGTGATTTTTAAGTTTCATCAAGAATTAAAATATTCTCTTCTGACAGCCAAATTTTGTATATTTCAGATTCCCTTGGATTCCAGGGTTACGTTAAAAGGCCATCAATCAGATCTGAGAATCTGAAGGGAATAACATGGGTAGTGACAGCCTTCGTAAAGTGGGAAAAATCTACAGACATCCAGAAAAGGTTGAGTATAAAAAAAATAGAAAAGTAATTTTTAATTATGGGACTTAAAGAAGAAGGCTACATTCACATTCCTGTGTATAAGTCTCCTCACTCACCTTCTAGGTGTCTCCTTAAAGAGTGATGATACCTCTCTCAACTCACGTCATAGGCCTCTGACTAGCCAAGCCAGAATCCTACTGTACACTGATGAGGGACAAACACCCCGAAACAGCTGCCTGTGTATGGATTCTGGCTTGGTTTTCAATTTCCAATCATTGTTGCATAGACCTGTATAAAGGGTTGGACATTGATTTGCAGGAATGCTGCCATTCAATAGGTGGCGCTGCAGAGGTATTGTTCCATCTTTCTTATTTGCATGCTTTTCTGTTAAAAATGGACACCTACTGTTTCTAATATGCATCCATTTGTCATCAATATGCTTTAATTTTATAACTGATCCATTAAAGGGAACCTGTCACCCCAGAACAGCACCCCAAACTGCTGTAAGTTATGGTGCTGTCCTGGAAGGTGACGGGGAGCGATTGGATGTTTTTTTTTATACCTCCAGGGTCATCGGGTCCAACCCCCTGCTCAATGTAGGAACACTAAATCATCCCAGACAGATATTTGTCCAGCCTTTGTTTGAAGACTTCCATTGAAGGAGAACTCACCACCTCCCATGGCAACCTGTTCCACTCATTGATCACCCTCACTGTCAGAAAGTCTTTTCTAATATCTAATTTGTGTCTCCTCCCTTTCAGTTTCATCCCATTGCTTCTTGTCTTTCCTTAGACTTGTGAAATCAGTTGAAAAGAGGAACAGCCTCTAGACAGAACTATATGTGACCTGTCTAAGGCCTTTGCTGAGCAGAAAACCTACAGCGTTAAGGCATTATTATATATGGTTATAGATATTTGCTTGCTCATGAGATTAATAAATTCATATATGATATATTATATCCTTTAAGATGATTCGCTGACAAAAATGTTAGACATGTTGTCAATCAGTGATAGGATGCAGATTGGTTATTGTTCTTCCTCACTTACCTTTAAAACTAAAAAGAGGGAAGTTTTAGCTCTGAAGAGCTCTGAGCTGTGACTCAACCACTTCTGCATTGTGTTCAAGTTCTTCTCCAGGGCACCGTACAGATTAGACGTACCTGATTGATAAGGCTATGGCGCCCTTTGAGTATTATCAAGATTAAACTGAATACAACTTCTATTGAAATACATACTCACAGTGGCCTGAAAAGAGTCCTGCTGCGACCACGTGCGATCTTTATGGAATGACAGCGTAGGAACCAGGTTGTGGGTGAGTATAGAAAAGACATCACCCAGCTCCACGTCATCCCCCGAGAGACCCTATTGATCAAACTTTACTACAGCAAAAAAAAAAGGTTATTTACATAATTATATTTACATAATATTGCATAATTACATAATTTTTACTGTAGTGCTTATTCTCTAAAAAGTAAAAGAAATGAAAGCTGCACTGTGATTGGTTGCTAGTAGAGATGAGCGAGTATACTCGCTAAAGGCAATTGCTCGAGCGAGCATTGAGAATCCCCCAGCTCGAGACGAAAGGTTCGGGTGCCGGCGCGGGGGAGCGGTGAGTAGCGGCAGTCAGCAGGAGGGAGCGGGGGGGGGGGGGGGGGGGAGAGAGGGAGAGAGAGATCTCCCCTCCGTTCCGCCCCGCTCTCCCTGCAGCTCCCTGCCCGCCGCCGGAACCCGAACCTTCCGTCTCCAGCAGGGAGATACTCGCTAAAGGCAATGCTCGCTCAAGCAATTGCCTTTAGCGAGTATACTCGCTCATCTCTAGTTGCTAGGAACAACAAAGAAAAATTTTCTTTTAGACAGCTTTTTATAAGAGTGCAGTGCCAGACTACTTTTCCATGGTCTAAAATGTAGAAGCTATGGTGATGATAAGAGAGTCTGAGTGTGAGGCCTAGCGTGCAGTTCCATAATACATACTCATGGGGGCACATCTGGCGAAAAAGTACATACAGTGGATATTTGCATGGGCCGATTCCGTTAAAGGAAATCTCTTACTGTTTTTAGTCTCCTATTTGGCTCTTTTTCAGAAAATTGTTCTTAGAAGCCAATTGTGAGCGTATATGTATATATTGCCATATGTTTTTATGCTTTTATACCTGTATGCAAGTTCTAGGCAATGCTAAAATGAGAAAAACTTAATATGTAGCCTTAAAAAAATCATATCAGGTATGCCAAGGCTTTGCAAGGCTGAGAGCGATGTGTCCAGAAATTAAGAGATGATACAGAACCGGATACGAAGGCCGCGTGCTTGGCTGTTTTCCCAAAAGCACCATATCAAGATAACAACTGTTTAACTACGTATATGACTAACACTGCCCCAGGCGGAACTGCGGACATCACATATATGGTTATGCGGTGGATTTGAGCCAATGAGACCATTACACATTCCTAGTGACGTGACCAAAGAGTATAAGACCCCATGCAATCTGTAATAAAGTGCGCAGTTATTTCCCCGTGTGAGGAACTATACCAGACCTCCGTGTGTGGTGTCTCTTCTTTACCGCCGGCAACGGGGCATTGGGGTGGGCCTGATTGGTGCTGTATGCAGAATTTCCCTGACACAATGAGTCCAAGGAATGTGTTGAGTCTAAAGATTGGCACATGCGAGCTTCATGCTTTGACCAATCGCATGGATCGTCACACATAAGTTAATGGAAGATCATATTACAGACAAATCAGCTTGTAGATAAAGTTGCAGAATTATGTATTCTGAAAGAGTGGAACCGCTAATAAATATTCATGAGAAGTCATTAAGCCATCTTGATTTAGAGACACAGAGGAAGCTCAGGTGAATCACGGGGAGAGTTACTACCGTATATGAAAATAATACCCTTCTCATATATAGTCTATTATGACTTGTTGAAAAGATCATTTTAGCGACTTGTTAAATAATCTATCTGACATGTTACTGTATATGTTGTCAGGATTTCCGTTTTCATATAATGCTCTTTGTTATACTTGTGATTCATAACAGCAGTTTCTTCGTCGCTGCACGGGGATTAAGTGTACTCGCCTGTGCAGCAGCGCCATGAAACACAAGCGTGATTTACAAGACTGCAAATTCTCTGTAGAGATTCCGGTACAAAATGTCAAATTTAAGGTTAGCAAATAAACCGCAAATAGCTTCGCTTGCTCTAAATCTTCCTGAGCTGGGAAGTTTTATATTACAAAATCTTTAGATTTTATATATTTTATATTTTACAAATACGAGTCGGATCATTTTTAACTTTTTTTACAAGCTAAGATAGAAGATCAAATCCCCCCCTTCCTTGCTCTGGGGAAAATTGCACTTTTGGGAATTTCAAGTCAAAAGGAGACTCTTGTTAAAAACATAGTTTTCTAGGTGACTTTTCAATTAAAATCATAATATCTGATGGCACTACTGTATGCCCAGTAACACAAATGGCCCAGCCAATCAGCATCTGGAGGGAGGAGGAGCACAGGAGGAGTGTGCATATATGGCTTTGTAGGAGCTTCATTTGGCTCATCCCCAGTCCAGCCCTGAGTAAGATTTGTAAAACTGCTAATTACTGTACAGGGACATACAAAGAATTCATGGGTCCCCATAGCAAGACTCAGAATTGGGTTCCCCCTCCCAAAAAAAACTATATTAGCAACAGCAAATATATATATATATATATATATATATATATATATATATATATATATATATATATATATATGTTTATGTGTGTGGTGGGTAAGATTCAGCAGCTCAACTGTAGAATATGTGATTAAAGCAGTCACCATGTAAAAGTCAGATACCAACTCTACATGGTGATAGTGATTGCATTGTAGTTACCTCCAGTGATCACAGATGACATCTTCTCTAATTGGTGTCATTTGTTTTCATTTTGTTCTTTATTTGGGTCCAGACCACCATGACTACATCCTCCAACCATGACTCATCTCTGCACACCCTTGCTTTCCTACCACTACCCCCAATGACTCACTCCTAGAAAGTTCTGGGGTCCCTTCTGTGTCCCCACAAAGTCATAGGGGCCCCTTTGTAGCCCCACAAAGTTCTAGGGTTCTTTCTTTGGTCCCACAAAGTCTTGGGGTATCCTCTGTGGCCCCTGAAGCTTTTATTCCTCTATCTGTGTCCCCGCTTCCCCTTAATATCTGGCTAACAACATCACAAGTCTCACTTACATTCCAACTGCTCCAAACACTGCTCTCTCAGTCAGTGCAGGATGCTCCTCTCCCTCTTTCCTGCTCTCAATGTAGTACTGCCAAAAGAGGTGGAGGGGCAGCCTGCACTGTCTGGGACTGCACCATCCAAATAAGCTGGGATGTAAGTAAGACTCTTGCTGTTCTACATTTTATGGGAAGAGGGGGGTGACTCAGTGGTGGGGCAGGGGGCAGGGCCATCCAGCCTTTGGCCCGCGTGCCAAATGGGCCCTATAGCAGTTGCATGGTCTGCCTACATTGGCATAACACCATTGTCAATGACAGCTGACACCCGCCATGTGTAAAATGGGCTCAGCATATTGGAAAGGGGTTAAAATGATTTACCTATTGTTGCAGATATTGTTCATATGTATAACTGCAAATGTATTTTATTAATTTAGTAGTTGACTTAAAAACTACCAAAGTGCATATGTACTCTCTCTATATATATTATTACCACTTATTAGGAGAGAAGGAAGAGGGGGACATAATGGAAACCTTTATATATGTTACAGGAGGAAAGAAGGGAGAGGAGGTACATGATGGAAACCTTTATACATGTTATAGGAGGAGAGAAGGGAGGGGAGACATGATGGAAACCTTTATATATGTTACAGGAGGAGAGAAGGGAGGGGGAGACATGATGGAAACCTTTATATATGTTATAGGAGGAGAGAAGGGAGGGGGAGACATGATGGAAACCTTTATATATGTTACAGGAGGAGAGAAGGGAGAGGGGAGACATGATGGAAACCTTTATATATGTTACAGGAGGAGAGAAGGGAGAGGGGGACATGATGGAAACCTTTATATATGTTACAGTAGGAGAGAAGGGAGAGGGGGACATGATGGAAACCTTTATATATGTTACCAGAGGAGAGTATGGAGAGGAGGTCATGATGGAAACCTTTATATATGTTACAGAAGGAGAGAAGGGAGAGGGGGGCATGATGGAAACCTTTATATATGTTACAGGAGGAGAGAAGCGAGAGGGGGGGGGCATGATAGAAACCTTTATATATGTTACAGGAGGAGAAAAGGGAGAGGAGGGTCAAGATGGAAACATTTATATATGTTACAGCAGGAGAAAAGGGAGAGGGGGGCATGATGGAAACCTTTATATATGTTACAGGAGAGAAGGGAGAGGAGGACATGATGGAAACCTTTATATATGTTACAGGAGGAGAGAAGGGAGAGGAGGACATGATGGAAACCTTTATATATGTTACAGGAGGAGAGAAGGGAGAGGAGGGACATGATGGAAACCTTTATATATGTTACAGGAAGGGAGAAGGGAGAGGAGGGACATGATGGAAACCTTTATATATGTTACAGAAGGAGAGAAGGGAGAGGGGGACATGATGGAAACCTTAATATATATGTTACAGGAGGAGAGAAGGGAGAGGGAGACATGATGGAAACCTTTATATATGTTACAGGAGGAGAGAAGGGAGGGGGGCATGATGGAAACCTTTATATATGTTACAGGAGGAGAGAAGGGAGAGGGAGACATGATGGAAACCTTTATATATGTTACAGCAGGAGAAAAGGGAGGGGGGGGACATGATGGAAACCTTTATATGAGTTACAGGAGGAGAGAAGGGAGAGGGGGACATGATGGAAACCTTTATATATGTTACAGGAGGAGAGAAGGGAGAGGGGGACATGATGGAAACCTTTAGATATGTTACAGGAGGAGAGAAGGGAGAGGAGGACATGATGGAAACCTTTATATATGTTACAGGAGGAGAGAAGGGAGAGGAGGGACATGATGGAAACCTTTTTATAAGTTACAGGAGGAGAGAAGGGAGAGGAGGACATGATGGGAACCTTTATATATGTTACAGAAGGAGAAAAGGGAGAGGCGGCTCATGATGGAAACCTTTATATATGTTACAGAAGGAGAGAAGGGAGAGGAGGGACATGATGGGAACCTTTATATATGTTATAGGAGGAGAGAAGGGAGGGGGGGACATGATGGAAACCTTTATATATGTTATAGGAGGAGAGAAGGGAGAGGGTAACATGATGGAAACCTTTATATATGTTACAGGAGGAGAGAAGGGAGAGGGGGACATGATGGAAACCTTTATATATCTTACAGTGGAAGAAAAGTGAGGGGAGGACATGATGGAAACCTTTATATATGTTACAGGAGGAGAGAAGGGAGAGGGGGACATGATGGAAACCTTTATATATGTTACAGTGGAAGAAAAGTGAGGGGAGGACATGATGGAAACCTTTATATATGTTACAGGAGGAGAGAAGGGAGAGGAGGGACATGATGGAAACCTTTATATATGTTACAGGAGGAGAGAAGGGAGAGGAGGGACATGATGGAAACCTTTATATATGTTACAGAAGGAGAGAAGGGAGAGGAGGGACATGATGGAGACCTTTATATATGTTACAGGAGGAGAGAAGGGAGAGGGGGACATGATGGAAACCCTTATATATGCTACAGAAGAAAAAAATATAAAAGGGAGACATGAATATATGCACAGCTCGCCATATATAGCTTTGTTGACAGGAAAATAAAAAAGTTATGGCTTTAGAAAAGTGGAGAAGAAAATCACAAAAATCATTTCTTCCTTAAGTTTCAAACTTGGCTGCATCCTTAAAGGGGTTGTCTGAATTGTATGTTCTCTGGATAACCCGCTTTCCATGCAGAAACATAACAAAACATAACTAGTTTCGAGTCTCCTCTCTGGCTTACAGGCTGCCCCAGCCTGTTTACAGGACGTCACAGGTGTTGCAGCCAATGATAGAGCTCAGTGCTCGCTGAGCTCTGCCATTGACTGCAGTGTTTGTGATATCTCTTAAACCCGGTGGACTGTAGCCCGTAAGGAAACACAGGCATGGAGTACTGAGCATTGGCCTGGAACACAGTGGGAGTGGGGAGAGATGACTATATTACTATTTCTTAGGGTGGCTGCACCCTATTGAACCTAATAGCACAATGCTCATGATGCGGAATTCCACCGCGGAATTCTGCACCGTGAATTCACCCTTCCTCACCCGCGGTATGTTCTATTTGCCACGGGTGTACGCGCGGATGGCTTCCATTGCAGTCAATGGAAGCCATCCGTCACGCTATCTTCCGCTGTAGCACAGCAGAAGATATCGTGAAACCGCTTCCCCGCCTACAGCCAGCCGCGTCATATGACGCAGTCATGTGGCACTGTGGGCGTGTCATATGATGCAGCTGGCGTATCACATGATGCTGACAGCACGTCACAAGCTCTATTGTGCATGTTTGCCGAAGCGTCATGCGGGATGTCAGGTGGATCCAGAGGTAAGTATGGGGTCTCTGGGGGGGGGGCACCGTGACTGGCTCCGCTGCAGAATTCCGCTTACGGAGCCCGTCACGGCCGTGTGAACCCAGCCTTAGGTTACTGCATGGGGAACGGGTTGTGCAGAGAACATACAGCTCAGACAAGCCCTTTAAGGGTTTAGTAATGGAACAGGGCTTCAAAATAAACATTTGCTTTTCGCGACCTTATTAGTTACCAAAATTACTTTTTTTCCAGCAACATAAATATCTTATTTTCTTTATAAATACATTTTGAAATAATCTTAGTTTTCCATGTACCTAATTCAGTAAAGCAAACATTAGTCTAGATCAAGAGACTATAGTTTGCTAATTCATCAAGTGTGGCTGCTAGGTGTTGAATAACAAGCTCTTATCTGTTGTTTGGTTAAAATGTCTATTTACTTAACTAATGGAAGTGGGAGGGAACAGATCAGGAAAAATGTCGAGTTTTTCTCTGCAAACAGTGAATTTAACATTTCCATTACATTAAATGCATCAATCTCTATAAGACTGCTTTCACATCTGTGCTGGGGATTCCTGTTTCCTACCTTGTTCGGGAAGCAGGAATGGGGAATCCCCGCTGCCGAATGGTTCCATGTCTGGACAGAACAGTGCCGGGTGTACCCCATTGACTGTAATGGGGTCTGCCCACTTTCCACCCAGCCGTCTGGCTTTTGGACTGTTGAAAAAATGCTATATGCAGCGCTTTTTCTTCAGGTATTTTCAGCCACATCTGTGACGGAGAGTTGGGCGCCTAGACTCCCGATAGTTGTCCCAGCGGTAATCAATCCTCTGCTTTCACACAGGAGGGACACTCGCTCAGTGAATGGAGGCGAAGTGGCCTGAAGATCATTCCGGACGTCGACCTCCATTCACAGTAAACAGGCAGTAGTTCATAGATGAAGGACTGCCTGCTTACACAGGCCGATCATAATTTGATTTCAGCATAAGCTAAATAGGCCTCGTGTGGCACAGAGTGTTAAGGCAGCAGAATACAGTCTTAAGCTCTTGCTCACGACCTGAAGGTTGCACGTTCATTCCCAGCATGGTTCAGGTAGCCAGCTCAAGTTCGACTCAGCCTTCCATCCTTCCGAGGTTGGTAAACTGAGAACCCAGCTTGCTGGGGGTATTGAATGAATAAAAATGACCTGAAAGCACTGTGGAATAAGTTGGCGCTATACAAATAACAAGTCCCTTCCCCTAAACAATAAGCAAACAAATTGTTGTTCAGTTGCTGACAGCATTTACTATAACCCAGTGATAATCTGAACAATCATCGTTAGTGTCCTAATATAGTCATCTCAATTCTATACCAAAAAAAAATTTGGATTGGACTACCATGAAGTTTAGATGACTCTGTTAATATTTATTGTACCTCTGCTACCAAGGCATCTATGTTAGGGCTCATTCACATCGGAGTTTTTGTTTTCAATTGTATTGTTCAGAGGAGCAACAAAATGGAAAAAGGAACACTCTTGTCTGGGATTTTGAGCTCCAGTTATGCTTATTTCGGTTCGGTTCCATCTGCTTTCCATTTTTTTAAAATGGAAAAATAGCACAGGCAGCAAAATTTTGTTATCCTTTTTTTTTATTATAGTTAGTGATGAGCAAGCATACTCACTAAGGCCTCCCTCACACAGGGCGTTTGCAGAAACGCAGCGTTTTGCAACGCTGCGTTTGCTGCAGATTCCGCCCCGTTTCAGCGTTACAGCCCTTCATTGACTGTCTCAGCCAATCAGCGCCGGCAAGCTCTGATTGGCTGAGACAGTCAATGAAGGGATGTGATTGGGCATCGAGCAAGCGCCGACAACCAATCACAGCACTCTATTGCCGGAGCCGGGTTTCTCAAACCTGGCCTCCGGCAATAGACTTGGGAGTGCCGAGGAAGCCCGGATCAGCGGCAGAGAGCAGCGGCCGCGACCCGGACTGCAGCGGCTAGGTGAGTATTTACTTTCTTTTTTTCTACCTAGCCTAGCTGGGACTGATTTTCGGGGTAGGGCTTCTATTGCAAGCCCTCACCCCGAAAATCGGCGAGCGGTTAACGCTGCCAAAAACGCGGCACCAAGTGTTGCCGCGTTTTCAGCAGTGCTAAAACCGCTGCCCATTCATTTCAATGGGCGACGCAGGGCTGAAAACGCCCAAAAATAGAACATGCATCGCTGTCAAAGCGCAGCGTTGGGAGGCGCTGCGTTTTCAGCCCTGTGTGAGCAGCCCCATTGAAATGAATGGGAGTGTTGTACAGCGTTTAGCGCTGGGCTGAAAAGGCAGCGCTAAACGCTGTATAAAACGCCCTGTGTGAGGGAGGCCTAAGGGCAATTGCTCGAGCGAGCATTGCCCTTAGCGAGTACCTGCCCGCTCGAGAGAAAAGATTTGGGTGCCGGCGGCGGGCAGGGAGCGGCAGGGGAGAGTGGGGAGGAACTGAGGAGAGATCTCTCCCTCTCTCCCCCCCGCTCCCCCCTGCTCACTGCCGCAACTCACCTCTCACCCGCGTCGATACCCGAACCTTTTCTCTCGAGCGGGCAGGTACTCGCTAAGCGCAATGCTCGCTCGAGTAATGTGCCTTAGCGAGTATGCTCGCTCATCTCTAATTATAGTCAATGGGCGATAGAACTGAATGGAAAGGTTTCCATTTGGTTCCGTTTTTGTTGTCGATTTTTAAATGAGCATGCACAGAAGGGCAGAAATAAACTGGAGGCAAAACTGTTCCATTAGAAGCAGAAGTAAATGGAACAAAACGCAAAAAAAAAATAGAATTGGTCAATTTTTTACAGATCTGTCTACCAGTTCCATTAAAAAAATGGAAATGATGGTTTCTGTTTTCATTTTGCTATCCACTCCATTGAAAAAAAACGGATCCATTTAAAGTGAAAAGCAAAATGCTGAAGACAATGTATTTATCGTACTCATTTATATGGCACATACATATTCCGCAGTCCTGTACATCACTTGATGTTATGGGTTCTGTGCCCCTGGGGCTCACAATGTAAATTCACAGCATGTTCATGGAGTGCGAGAGGAAAGCCATGCAAACACAGTGAGAACATACAAACTCCATGCAGATGTTATCCTTAGTCAGATTTGGAACTAGGACCTCAGCACTGCAAGGCCACAGTGATAACCACTGAGCCACAATGCTGAATGTCAATAATCTGCCCATGCTAATGAACATGTTGGTCTGCACTCATCCCCTCTGTATGCATGGGCAGATTGTCTGCTCTATGGGGACAACTGATTTTTAACATGTTCATTTCTCCCCATACAGCTAGTTTGGGGTGAACTCGGATATTAATCCCTTAACGACACAGGAAATATAGTTATATCCTGCATGTTTGGAGTATGTATAAAGGGGGATCGCAGGTCAACCACGTTCCATACAAAGCAGGTGCCAGCTATTTCTTATAGTGACACCTGCCAGCAACAACTCCGATAAGCTGCGCAGCTTATCAGAGCTGATAAACCCTTCAAATGCCACCATAAATTCTGACAGTGGCAATTAAATGCCTCAACCAATGTTCGGAGATCCTGTATGGCCCCCCACGATGAGATCGCAGGTTGCCATGCAGTTGTCATTGCAGGTGGTGGCCTTCTGAAAGGCCCCTGAGCAGCTATTGCAGAGTGCCTGTCAAGCCATGCCCGTGGGGTGGCTTGATAGAATGCCTGTCAGATTGCGGTATGATGTAATTCTACAGCATTACATTGTACTGCAGGAGCGATCAAGGCATTGCAAATTCTTGTCTCCTATGCAGACTAAGAAAAAAGTAAAAGTTAAGTTTAAAAAAAGTTTTACTAATTATTAGAGATGAGCGAGCACGCTCGGTAAGGTCAGTTACTCGAGCAAGCATCACTCTTCTCGAGTAACTGCCTTCTCATCCGAGCGTGCTCGGGGGGGCGGCGGGGATTGCGGGTGGAGGGGAGAGAGAGAGATATCTCCCTCACTCTCCCCCCCCGCTCCCCTCCGCTCTCCCTTGCCGCTCCCCCCCCCGAGCACGCTCGGACGAGAAGGCAGTTACTCGATAAGAGCAATGCTCGCTCGAGTAACTGACCTTACCGAGCGTGTTCGCTCATCTCTACTAATTATTAAAAAAAGGTAATAAAAGTTAGAGAAAAAAAACTTTGCCTTAAAAACAGCTCAAAAGTACCTAGATACATTTCTAGGTGACCCAAGAGTGTTATACAGGACGTTTATAGATTTGAGACAGTGTTATACATCCGTTTTAAGGGTATTGGTGAAGTTTCGTTTCAGTTCTAACTAACTTGGACCAAACCAAACTTTTTGTTTAAATCTGGTGAACTGACATTACAATTTGGGTTATACTTCATTGACATAGTTTTGTTAATGTTTTTCTACAGTAAATAATATTTTTTTCTAAACAAAAATAGTTTTCCATAACTTTTTCATTTTTTTTATCCATTGGGCCATGTGGGGGCCTCTAAATAGTTAACTGCCACGATCAGAGCTAACTCTTTGTCAAAAACAGCTAATAAGTGCCCGTCACGCCCCCCCCCCCCCCCCGAGACCCCAATACTTACCTGCGGATCCGGCCTCCCAAGTCCCGCATGACGCTTCGGCGCGCATGCGCAATAGACACGCCCACAGCGTCACATGACGTGCCTGCCGCGTCATATGACGCGGCTGCGGTAGGCGGGGAATCAGTTTCACGCTATCTTCCGCTGTGCTACAGCGGAAGATAGCGTGACGGACGGCTTCCATTGACTGCGATGGAAGCCGTCCGCGCATACGCCCGTGGCAAATAGAGCATGTGGTGAGGACGGGAGATTTCATGGTGCAGAATTCTGTGATGGAATTCCGCACCATGAGCATTGAGCTATTAGGTTCAATAGAACCTAATAGCTGCGGGCAACGCAGCGGGTCCGTGGGAAGGAGCCCTTAAGTGGATCTGTGGAGATATACTTGAATTAATCAAACTTCATATGTGCCAAAATAATGCAAAATGTATTTTTATTGTATTTGTTGACCCCCTTTTTGTGGATATGTGTTTAATTCAGACTTCTACGGAGAGGCGCAGGCCTTCTAGCAGCCAGCAGTCTTAATGCAGACCATTTATCACAACAACTGTCTGTTATAAAGGCTGTAATTCCAATTCGACTAACAAAATTACATCACTGGTTAATAGTATTAGCCATCTGATTTACGTCACCATCGCTCTCTTACTATTTGCTTGACTGGCTGCCTACGTAGAGAGTGAACCCTTAACTACATCAAACAAATTTCTTTGCGGTCTCCAGGGGAAGAGCCGAATAATAATGATATATAATTGGGATTTTTCTAACCTTATTATTTGGAGCCTGAAAAGCACATAGAAAATTGCTCTAAAATATCCTGCGGATATCAAAAGGAAAAAAGGTGCTGGAGAATGCCCATAGCGGTGTGTGGCGTTCGGGGTTCTATCTGTGTAGGTGTTAACAGACAATTGGGAGAGATGTGGGCTGATTGTGTTGAAACATCTTCTCATCTCTTTCGACTCCAAGAGCTGTGCCGTGGCTCCGAATGCCTTATGATCATTTGCGGTTTATGGCCGCCTCTATTTCCTTTGTTGTATGCAGAAGCCTGTCTTGCAGACAAAATAATTGAAAGATTGAAGTCAGGAGTCTAATTAGACGCATAGATAAGAACCCCGAGGTTCTCTGGAGATTTGTTATAAGCCTTTGGATGTAGGATGAGGATATCTACAGTTGAATGAGTTGTAAAGCTGAAACTCAGGCTAAAAACATCTTACTGTTTAAGCAAAGATCTGCCTTGGAATACTTTTTGCGTAACAGAAGACAGCAGGCATGGGTGTTACATACGTACCTTCCCAGCACATGATGTAGATGGGACTCCAAGAGCTTAATCTATTTCACTCACTCTGTTTTGCACTCACCTTCCACTCAGGTTGCAAATTGAGCATAGATCACACCCCAACACAGTTTATACGGCCCCAGATACTCCCCATCACTATTTCTGTTAAGGCTAGAAGACTTGTCTACACAAACACACACTACTCCCCAGCAGTCAAGGGCTATGAGGTTCACAGCAACTAGGAGCTGCACTTATTAAAGTTTTAAGCTTTAATGCAAAAGATGCAGTGCTTACAAAAATGAAAAGGAGGCAAAATAATATGATAAAGGTCAAGCAAAGAGTTATAAAATACAATGGAGAAAAATACGGAAGACCTAAAACTTACAGCAAGTTCTTAAAGTCTTTGTGTTGCCGAGGCTGGGATGAAAAATGGAGCATACTTCAGTTTAGCTGGCCTCTCAAAGCATGAACCTATTTCTATTGTCCAGCACGTTTCATGATTACAGTCCTTTAATCAGGTTACAAACTGCCTGTTGGGTCTGGCAGATGTAGGCGTCGTGCTCTGAATCTGTGATTGCCTTTTTTCCACCACTGCCATGGTTAAATTGGTTCTGCCTCTTCCACCCAGCTGCAGATTGTTCATCATCTCTTCACCACTATATAAGGCTTCAGACCTGACAGCCCCTGCCGTAGTGTTGATGTATGAGCCTTCATATATGCACGTGTCGCAGCTGCTCCTTTTTGTTCCTGTGTTTGCGGTTTATGCTTGGTCTACAATTTGCTCTAGTACTTCCAGCTTGGTGCTGAACTTGCTCACTCCTTGGTTCTGCAGATGGCGTGGTGTTATCCAGCTTCCTGGCTTGCTGGTGATCAGTCCTGACAAGGTTAATTAGTGCCTAGGTTCCTGAGCAAGGCCCGTCCTTGTCAGGGTGAATTCTCTGCTGTTGATAGGCATGGACTTTTCATCTCCTGCTTCCAGCATAGGGCTAGATCCCCTGGTCGCCTTGCATTCCAAGTCATGCCTTCCAGCAGTGAGCATCCGGGTTTCCAGACTCGGATGTCTGCCCTGCCGGTCTGTTCCAACTACTGGTTGGGCAACACAGCGAATCCACATCAAATCCTTAACACTGCCTTAACACTGCCCATTAGTTCATTAGTAAGGTAATAAGGGCAAATACAATGAATATTTAACAATTGATATTCCTGTATTTCCCTTGCCTACCAGATGATGGGGGCTGCTTGATGGGCATCAACATATGTTCATCTGCTTTTCTCTTTGAAACTTTAGGTTACAAATATGACACTCCTCTCCAAGAGCGATCCCCCCAGATTTCCTTCCAACAATAAAAGTTTTTGGCCAGTTCATAGAGCTTATAGGATAAAACCAAGTTAAACCAAAAAAACCCCAAATATGTAGAGTCATGATACATTTTCATCACAGTAGGAAACTCACATTTCCCATAAATCCAAATAAAAGCCTAGTAAAGGGGTGGCTCGACACAGGTTAGTTTGGGGAAAACAAGCTAGTTTTTTAGCAGTTTTTTGTGCATGTTTTTTTTTCTATTCAAAGCCAGATGTAGATTCAAAAATATGGGGAAATATAAAAGAAGGATTTGTACTTCTTCTTGCTGGATCCACTTCTAGCTTTGGCTCAAAAAACTTAATCAAAGAATGCAGACTTAAAGAAAAAAACAGTGTGAAACCACAAATAAACTATTTTCATTTGTAACAGTAGATCAGCAGGGTAGGCATATATCTATATTACACTCAAGCTCGGCACTAACAACCAATCAGGTTGAATTAGGGAACCCAAACAACCAATCAGGTTGCTGGAATAGTGAATCACAACCAATGAGGTTGCTGGAATTGCTCCATAGTGCCGAGCTTAAGTGTAATATACATATATGCCGGCCAGGAGGATTATTTATAACTGTAAATAGTATACACGGTGCAGGTAGCAACCAGTAGGAGCTTTTGGTAGATCTTGCACTGGTCCTTAGTGGATCATAATTCCTTGATGTGATCTTCCAGTCCTGGACAAATAAAGATGGCCTGACTACCTAATGCCATTGTGCATTAATATGTATTACTAGTCTGAGATACTACATGCTGCCTTGATTGACCAGTGCTGCGCAGTCACAGGAGCATGCAGTGCCTAATGCAGACTAATGCACAGTGTGCATCAGGTAGTCAGAGAAGTGGTATGGCCATCTTTGTTTGTCCAGGACCATAGGATCCCTTTAAGTGGGGCATGCAGTAGAGATTTTAGCTTGTAGTTTTCTACAAGACTAGTCTTTCCTGGTTGGTCTGTGACGCTTGTTGTTCTGGGTGATGATGGGTGAAAATCTCATTTAATTCAAAGTGCCCTGCCTTCTTTTAACACCATGTTGGTAAATCCAACAATCTGTACGTATTAATTTCCTAATGATAACTTAATACAGATTGAAGCTTAGTTCTTTGATGCAGAGCTCCAAATTCCTTGCACAGAAAGGTTAATGGTAACATTTTGTCTGACTTTAGCTACCACTAGGAGGAGCCTGTGAGCTGACTGTATGCTGTTCATTATTCGGTTTACTGTAAAACTGAAGACAGGGGTTCCTCAGGTGTTGCCTCTGCATTTGGACCAAAGTCAAACCAGTGTATGGCACAACTGATCTGTATCTGTTGATTCTGACTGTAAGCTTAGGGTATGGATACTGCTGGTGCACAAGCTACTAAACAGGATCTGTCAGTGCATCAATGCACTTTTAAAGAAAATTTCTTCCAGTGTTTCCAGCAACTTGCGACCAGGATGAACGCTATGGACTCCATTCATACGTCGCGAGCCACCAAGTTGTCATGCAAGTTGCTGCTCAGTTCTGCGTCCAAGCTACAAATGAGTTAAAGTGCTTTTACCAAGATTATGTGTTATCTCCTATCCAAGTTATCCCCTATCTTGATTGGTGGGGGTCTGAGCACTGAGACCTCTATCGATATTTACAATGGGCATTCAGTTTCCCCCATTGTCCGCACTGCAGTGATACTGCCCCCATCCCTGGCAATGAGGAGGAGACTGAATGGAATGTTGGTCACACAAGTGCACTAGCGCTGCATTCACTTTCAATGAGAGTGCAGAGATAGCCAAGTGGCATGTGCTCTGGTTTTTCCGTCAGCCAACTTGAAATGCATGGAGCGCCGACTACGCATGCTCAGTCATTGTTTCATTGATTCTGGCATCACTGCAGGGGAGAAGCGACCCCCCACAGTGACAAGCAGAGTGCAACACGGGACTCCTGCTCTCGAGATCGACAAAGGAATTCAGTGGTGAGACCCGCACTAATCAGCAAGTTATCCCCTAACCTTTGCATTAACAATGCATCTTGCTGCTCAAGCTACTCCGTTGCCCAGGCCTGTTGCTTCAGCGTCTACTCTCAGTCCATGTCTTCCTTTGCCACCCTATTATGAGGATGATTTCAAAACTTGCTGTGGTTTTATTAATAAATGCCTGATTCGCTTTGGGTTACAGTCTGCTGTGTGGCACAGTGGATCCATAACCGCTAATTCTGACAATTACAGTGGTGCTTGAAAGTTTGTGAATCCTTCAGAATTTTCCATATTTTTGCTCATATTAGACATAAAACAATATCAGATTTTCACCTACGTCCTAAAAGTAGATAAAAAGAGAAGCAAATTGAACAAATCAGTCAAAAATATTAGACCTGGTCATTTGTTTATTGATGGAAACGGTCCAATATCACATATCTGTGAGTGGAAAAAGTATGTGAACCTTCGTGTTATGTCTGCTACCAATTTCTGCTGCCCTCTTGCTATTCCGGGCAGACTTGGACGTCACTCTGCTCCTTCTGTATAAATGTACTTGCTTTTTCTACTTTCTATCAGCACTGCACTAGTTAACCCAGCTCAGTGCTCCCAGGACAGCTGCAGCCTAAATGGCAATCACATTCCTATTTAAGGTAGCTGGGTATCCTCCCTCTTTGCCTCAGTACTAATGTGTGTTTGTCTCAGACACTCAGCATATCTAGGTCACCTGGCTCAGGACTGTTTTGTCTGTTTTATCCTGTTTCTGTATCTGCTTATTCTGTATGTTCTTTGCCTTGTGCTTTTGCCTGTGTGTTTGTCCAGTCCCTTCCAGTCTGTGCATCGTTCCCGTCTCTGTGGTATGTCCTGTTCTGTATACCCTATGTTCAGAACTTTGTCCTTGTGTCCTGTCAGAGATGGTTAGCCCCGAAGATTCCAGCACAGGGCCGTTCTTATCAGGACACCTACCCTGCTTTTAGGTAGGGGTCTTCTCATCTTCCTTATTTACTAAGGGCAAGATTTCCCATCTGAGTTTGCCTTGCAACTGGAGTCAGCTGCCAGCTACACCAGGTCTGGTCCAAAAGCCATACTGGTTGGTTAGCACAGTGGGTCAACACTTAGAGTCCCTAACACTTTGTTTTTAGTTTCTGGTGTGATCGCCTCATGCAGCAATAACTGCATCTAAACATTTCCAGTAATTGTTAATTAGTCCTGCATATCATCTGGGAGAACTTTTAGCCCCTGTTTCCATACAAACCAGCTTCAGCTCTGTTATATTGGTGGGTTTCCTTCAATGAATTGCTCACATCAGGTCCTTCCAGATTTCTGTAGGATCAAGGTCAGGGCTTTCACTTGGCCACTCAAAACTTTAACTTTATTCTTCTTTAACCATTCTTTGTAGAATTACTTGTGTGCTTTTTGGTCGTTGTCTTACAGCAGGGGTCCCAAATCCAGTCCTTAGGGACCATCAACAGGTCATGTTTTCAGGATATCCTATGGTAACAACACCTGTGGCAATGTCTGAGGCACTGACCATAATTACATCACCTGTGCAACACTGAGGAAATCCTGAAAACATGACCTGTTGGCGGTCCCTGAGGACTGGAGTTGGGGAACCCTGTCTTACAGCATTACCCACACTCTTTTGAGATGTCCTGACATTTTCCTTTAGAATTTGCTGGTATAATTTAGAATCCATTGTTCCATAAATAATGGCAAGCCACCCTGGCCGGCTCAGATGAAACAAAACAGGCCCAAACCATTGTACTATCATCACCGTGTTTTTATGCTGTAATGCAGTGTTTTTCTGTCTCCAAACATAATGCTTCTCATTTAAGCCAAAAATTTCTATTTTGGTCTCATCCATCCACAAAACATTGCTCCAATAGCTGTCTGGCTTGTCTAGGTGATCTTTAGTAAATTGCAAATGGGCAGCAATGTTTGTTTTGGAGAGCAGTGGACTTATCCATGCAATCCTGCCATGCACACCATTATTGTTCAGAGTCCTCCTGAAGGCCTTCAGTTCTTTTGTAACCTCACAGACTATTATATGCCTTGCTCTTGCCGTGATCTTTGTTGGTTGACCACCACTGGGAGGGGTAATAATTAGGGATAAGCAAGTATACTCGCTAAGGCACTACTCGCTCGAGTAATGTGCCTTAGACGAGTATCTCCCTGCTCGTCCCTAGAGATTCGGGGGCCGCCGCAGCTGACAGGTGAGTTGCGGCAGGGAGCAGGGGAGAGCGGGCGGGAGAGAGGGAGAGAGAGATCTCCCCTCCGTTCCTCCTGGCTCTCCCCCGCAGCTCCCTGCCCCGCGCTGGCCCCCGAATCTTTAGGGACGAGCGGGGAGATACTCGGCTAAGGCACATTACTCGAGCGAGTAGTGCCTTAGCGAGTATACTCGCTCATCCCTAGTAATAATGGTCTTGAATTTCCTCTATTTGTACACAATCTGTCCTATTACAGATTAGTGAAGTCCAACCTCTTTAGAGATCATTTTGTAGCCTTTTCCAGCCTGATGAACATCAGCAACTCTTCTACCAAGGTTCTCAGAAATCTCCTTTGCTTGTGCCATGATGACTTCCACAAACCTGTTGTAATGATCGGACGGTGATAGATCCCTGTTCTTTAAATAAAATAGGTTGCAGACTCTTACTTAGGCTGCATTCAGATGAACGTATATCGGCTCAGTTTTCACGCCGAGCTGATATACGTCATCCTCATGTGCAGGGGGGGGGGATGGAAGAGCCAGGAGCAGGAACTGAGCTCCCGCCCCCCTCTCTGTCTCCTCTCAGCCGCTCTGCACTATTTTCAATGAAAGGAGGCGGGATGGGGTGGGGCTAAGTGGGCACAAATTAGCCCCGCCCCTGTCCCGCCTCTCCCCATTGAAAATAGTGCAGAGGGGCGGAAAGGAGGCAGAGAGGGGGCAGGAGCTCAGTTCCTGCTCCTGGCTCTTCCATCCTCCCCCCCCGGCACATGAGGACGACGTATATCGGCTCGGCGTGAAAACCGAGCCGATATACGTTCGTCTGAATGCAGCCTTACTGTCATCCCATTGATTCAAAACACCTGACTCCAATTTTACCTTCAAATTATTTGCTAATCCTAACGGTTCACATCATTTTGCCACTCACAGACATGTGATATTGGATCATATTTCTCAATAAATAAATAACCAAATCTAATATTTTTGACTCATTTGTTTTATTTTGTTCTCTATCTATTTTTAGGACTTGTGTGAAAATGTGATCTAGTTTTAGGTCAAATATAAGCAGATATATGGAAAATTCTAAAGGATTCACAAAATATCAAGCACCACTGTATATTGCAAATGTGCCAATTTGCTGACTTTGACTTAGATTTGCTGTGGAACTTTTGTACATAAACACCATATAATGGAATCCTAATTCACCTGTTTTGATCTTTACTTTTATATGTACCCTAAATCAGGATGAGGGCCAACCCATTTTATAATTTTAGATGGGAATGCTGGGATTGTTCTTGATTTAGATAACTGTTACATCCGAGCTGGATCAAGCAAATCTATCACTACATCAGAACTGAACGCAATTTATGTGTCCCTAAAGGATGGAGATACACTCCAATTACATACACAGATAGTACAAAATATTATACAAGGAATTGTAAAAATGGGGGAATATGAGATCCTAACTCTAACCTACTAATGCAAGAGAACCCTACCAAAAAGTGGGGCGACCGCCCTGATGAAGGTGACCCCACGTCTAAAACCTAGGGCAATCTAGACACTCCCTAGATGGTGACAGAAATTGTGACAAAAGGTTGACATTACACAACAAACTGAACCACAAAAGTACGGGAGAAAAGATGTTATAATGCCCCTCTATGAGCAGGAGCCTGAGTAAATATACACACATTACCGCTGATTGACCGGACAGGGACGCCCACTTCCCACCGACCAATGAGTCCACTTGTAGAGGGGTGGTGTTTTGTCATGTGTAAGCACGGTTTACTTGCTATTAGTTTTTTAGCTATCATTTGCTGTGTTCCTGGTGCATGAGGTTATGTCACCCAGAGAGATATAATAGGAGAAATGTGTTGCTTACCTATATATGCATATAATAGTGCTATCTAATGGCCAGTATAAGTAATGGTAAGTTTTATGTGGTTTCCTATGATTAATTTTGGCAGCGGTGGTTATGATGCCTGGGGGACAGGAAACAGGAAGCTGAGAGAAGAAGGCCAGAGTAGCTGATCCTATGTAAGAGTGCAAGTACATCCAGGCCACTGGCGGGCTCTTGTACCAACGCCTCCGCATCAGTCATGAAAGAGAGCACTGCCCATTGCAAGTACCGGCTGGGAGGAGACAAAAGCAACAGACAGACTTTGGAGTAACCCAGTTCTGCTAACAGATGAATGTAACTAGTGAAGTTTTAATGGGCCCAGCACTACCACATGTCTACCGCTGCTTGATTGCCAAGTTCCTCGGGCCAAAGATAAAGACTTTACTGCACAAACTACTATACAAACATGAGTACCAGCATGGAGTACATGCTCGATGATATTCCCAGACTTTGGTGTTAAAGAGCCTTTCTTGTCCTAATTCTCCAGTTTCCAGAGTTGAAAGGACTGAACTGTTATATTGTTACCCACCTATCGACAACGTTTGAAGTATCAATTACCTCCAGTCTTCGGACAACTTCTTTTTCTATACATCTAATTTTCCCATTCATGATGCCGGGCTATGACCACATCCATGTACATAACACAAGGTCCCATGAGTCATACCACCACTGCTAATCTTGTTGCTCTGCCCTGGGAAGAAAGGAGCCCTTCTCCCAACACGAGAATAGAGGAAACAACCCTAGCCTCACCGGTAAGACCCCTATTGCCTGCATCTAGAGAGAGGCCCAATACCACCCCAGGACCCCTTGCTTCACTCTAACTGGCAGAAAGGTCTTCTACTCAGCACTGAAATGACAGTGGGCATGTGCTAGCGTGAGGGTCACACAGACCGGGGCTGATATTGTGACGTCACCTTGGATCCGATCCTCCAACCGAGCTGGCGTGCTGCGACGATAACATTGGGAAACATCTACATTTCTATATAGTAAAATATATTTTAATCAGAGATACAAATATAATGAAATAAAGACATTTTTTGGAAAGCATTATTTATTATTTCCTTAAACTAACTGTTAAAAATGGCAACCATGTTTGTGAAATCCTTAGAAATATAGTGGTAAAAGGTCCTCTAGACATTTAATTAGATTTTGCTATTTAATTACTGTTAAATTAATAAATATTAATCCCTACAATAGATCTAAAAATCTAATCTTTCCAAAAATGCTATAAATCTTCTAAGATTCTTCATGTGATTCCCTGAGCTGCAGTAATATATCGCCTTTGTGTTATTTGCACAGCAGTCTTTGTGCAAACTAGCCAATTTAACCGGAAAGGTCACGACACGTACCGGATTTTGTTAGAAGGCTCTTTAGTCAATATTTTCAGGGATTCTAGCTTATAAAATAGCAGCTTTCAAATGAGAGTTGTGAAAAGTGAACGTCCGTGGTATTTGACCAGCTGAAAACCTACTTGAAAGTTGTAATTTACGAAATATATAGTCATGTATTTAGTGTAAACTTAGAACAGAATTTATCAATAGCTTTGTGGCCGTTTTCTGGGGGAAAAAGTCACAAATTTTGGCTAATAATTTCTAATACAAAAATTTGTAACTTTTTCAATTTTTCACTGCTCCTGCCACTTTTCAAAAAAGCGGGTGGGCTTTTTGAAAAGGTCTTCAGCAACCCAACAGATATGCTATAATTTATGGTAGAAACTGGCCTAAATGATAGCATAAATTTACGCCAGTTCATAGCTGGCTTAGATTTCATTTTCTACCCTACAAATAGCCAGAGATGTACTAAACATAAAAGGGGTTTTCAGAGGAAATACTATTGAAGGCCTATCCTCAGTATTGGCTGTGGTCAATCACTTGGGACCCCAGCTGATCGGGCACCCACTGTCAGTGCCAATATACACACAGAGTGGAAGTAGATCGTTGCAACTCCTGTCTAGTGGTCAGTGTAGTGGTCACTGATTTTAATGAAAGTTAAGTTGTCTTTTCAGCGCTGCCCAGTACACAGGCGTCAGAGCTAATGGCTTTCCCTCCGTGCCCTATGTGTTCTGTCACTGAAAGCGGGTGCCTGATTAGCTAATTGGCAGGGATCTCAAGTGGGATCTTAAGACCCCAGTTGATCAACTATTGTTGACCTACCCTTAGGATGCATCATCAATAGTAATTGCCTAGAAAATGCCTCTAAGAGGTATGCACATTGGTGCATCTGACTCCTGTGCACTTTAGACTGAGGTTGGTATAATTCTTCTATTAGGTCAAGAGGTCTAAAGATGCACCAAATTTATCACAGCGGGTTGTGTTGTGTCATCAATTTAGATTCTTTTGACAAGCTTTACAATGGGATGGAGCGGGGTTGAGTGAGAGAGATCTACCCCCCACTAACCCCCGCTCACCCCCGCCGCCCCCTCCGAGCCTGCTCGGACAAGAATGCAGTTACTCGAGAAGAGCGATGCTCGTTCGAGTAACTGCCTTCTCCGAGCGTGCTCACTCATCTCTATTCACCATCTTTCTGACGGTCACAGAAAAGGCTCTTAGGCCTCATGTCCACGGGGAAAATCAGGCCCGCTACGGATTCTCCATGGAGAATCTGCAGCGGGTCCCTCCTGCCCCGCAGACATGAGCGCTGAAAATAAGAATAAATCAGAATTAACTCACCTCTCGCACGCTCCGGATCCTTCCTTCGCTGCCGCGTCATCTTCTCTGCGTCGCGGCCGGATCTTCTTTCTTCGGCCCGGCGGATGCGCAGGATGACGTCGGTGACGTGCCCCGCGAATGCGCCGGCCCGAAGCAAAATGATCCGGCCGCGACTGAGAGAAGATGGCGCCGCGGCGAAGAGAAGAAACGGAGCGGGTGAGTAAAATCTGATTTTTGTCTCCCGCGGATCCGGACGGCTTCCATAGGCTTCAATAGAAGCCCGCGGGAGCCGTCCCTGCGGGAGACCCGCACGAAAATGGAGCATGGTCCAGATTTTTTCATGCTCCATTTTTTTTAAAATCACTTTTATTGACCATCCGCGGGTATTTATCTACCCGCGGGTGGTCAATGGATCCCTATGGGGTGCGGATCCGCGTGCAGGAGAAGAGTTAAAATCTGCTGCGGATTTTAATTCTTCTTTTGCCCGTGGACATGAGGCCTTATACTATACTTATGTCTTTGCAAACATAGTAACAAGGCAAGATCCTGGATTTTGCCCTTGTTGTTTGTTGTAACAGGAATAGTGGCAGGGTGTCCAACGTTTCTCCTCGGAGTGGACATTAGGTGGTACAATAGGTCATCTACAAGGTCGTAATGTCGAGAATGGAGAATAGGCCAGCATAAAGATAAGCAAATATGAAATCCGGGAAGAGCGCTCAGCCACGGCTATTATGATTTCTATGTAAGAAAATAGGTAATTTTCTTTTAAACAACTGAAATGTTTAGTTTTTTTTTCGTTTTACGACATATTATTGTTTTTTTTCTATTGTTTCCTCGCACCTATAGATTTCTATTATTAGATTACAGCATTCTGGTGATACATTCATACAGTGATACACAAAGTGTCATTAATCATGGGGATAATGAGCCCGCACAACATGAGAGCCCACTTCAGGAAATAACAATTGATTGCTTAAATTAAATATAATTGAAATGTTGTTGTGTCTCTTATGAATTAAGTATTGTGCGCATTCACAGGACGCGAGGAAAAGTATATACGGCAATTAGAACACTCGCAGTAATAAATAGATTAGATTGTAGTTTTTATTGTCAGCATTATTTTTAGATTTAGTGCTTGTAAACAAGAACATTAATTCAATATGACGTCTAAAGTTGTAAAGTAATTAATTATTGATCAACGGGGAAAACAACGCAACTGTTTCCTGTAGCTGTTGCTGTATTCTTTACCTATACAGACATAGCTTTACACCTGGAGGATGTGTTATTTGTAACGCAATGCTAAGGTTTCAGAATTCTGTACAGAACACCTTTTTTACAAGGATTTGTATCATGATTAAGTATCCCATTACTATATAAGGTCACACAAAAAGCAACACCTTTTCAATTAGAGCCTTTTAACCTCTTAAAGGGAACCTGTCACCGGGTTCATGCTGCCTAAACCACAGGACTATTATACCCATTGCCCCTGTGTATGTGTTATCTTCGCCACTAGCTGAGACGTCTGCTTCTGCCATATTGGCATATGCGCTATGCGCATCTGCGTATGATATCTTTTTCTGCCAACTACGCTAGAAAATGTTGCGAGTGGTGGGACGTGATACAGAATACGATGCAGACAATGGAGTTACAGAATTTGGAAACAGGACAAATAAATGTAGGGAAAGCAGTGTTACCACTTGTTGTTCATTGATTTGAAGGAATGCTGCCATCCAATAGCAGTATTGTTCCATTTTCTTTATTTGCGTACATTACCCAAAGGAGCATGCATGGCCTTGTTAGTCTCCTCAATCACCTCCTAGGTGTCTCCACACCCCTTCTGGGTGCTCTCCTTGAGGAGCGATGATGCCCCTCACGACCCACTCACCTACTAGGTGTCTCCACACCCCTTCTGGGTGCTCTCCTTGGGGAGAGATGATGCCCCTCCCGAACCACTCAGCTCCTAGGTGTCTCCACATCCCTTCTCGGTGCTCTCCTTGAGGAGCGATGATGCCCCTCACGACCCTCTCACGTACTAGGTGTCTCCACACCCCTTCTGGGTGCTCTCCTTGAGGAGCGATGATGCCCGCCACAACCCACTCACCTACTAGATGTCTCCACACCCCTTCTGGGCGCTCTCCTTGAGGAGCGATAATGCCCCCCACGACCCACTCACCTACTAGGTGTCTCCACACCCCTTCTGGGTGCTCTCCTTGAGGAGCGATGATGCCCCCCACGACTCACTCACGTACTAGGTGTCTCCACACCCCTTCTGGGTGCTCTCCTTGAGGAGCGATGATGCCCCCCACGACCCACTCACCTCCTAGGTGTCTCCACACCCCTGCTGAGCGCTCTACTTGGGGAGAGATGATGCCTCTCACGACCCACTCACCTCCTAGGTGTCTCCACACCCCTTCTTGGTGCTCTCCTTGAGGAGCGATGTTGCCCCTCACAACCCACTCACCTACTAGGTGTCTCCACACCCCTGCTGGCCGCTCTCCTTGGGGAGAGATGATACCCCTCCCGACCCACTCACCTCCTAGGTGTCTCCACACCCCTTCTCGGTGCTCTCCTTGAGGAGTGATGATGCCCCCCACGACCCACTCACCTACTAGGTGTCTCCACACCCCTTCTTGGTGCTCTCCTTGAGGAGCGATGTTGCCCCTCACAACCCACTCACCTACTAGGTGTCTCCACACCCCTGCTGGCCGCTCTCCTTGGGGAGAGATGATACCCCTCCCGACCCACTCACCTCCTAGGCGTCTCCACACCCCTTCTCGGTGCTCTCCTTGAGGAGCGATGATGCCCCTCACGACCCATTTACCTTCTAGGTGTCTCCACACCCCTTCTGGGCGCTCTCCTTGAGGACAGACGATGCCTCTCCTCACCCACTTACCTACTAGGTGTCTCCCCACCCCTTCTGGGTGCTCTCCTTAAGGAGAGACGACCCCCCTCCTGATGCAGTTCAAGGAGCAATGCAGGAAATAAATAAACTGTTATGTACTGATACATAACATTGTCTACGACTAACTATGGTCTTCACTCATATGATGAGTGTACCTGAAAATAACAATATTTCCCACTTTGTATGGAATGTTTGCACCATTAGCAACACATATTGCACTTTTAGAACAGTATATAATTACAGCAACCGCAGTTTATCACATGCAATCAGCAAATAACCAAAATACCTCCTGCATAGCGTATTTCAGACCTTTTTCTCTTGCAGATGTCTTCAAGTAGCTGCTTCTCCACAGATTTGGCACTCTCTGCTATGGTCCCATGACAGATCCAGGCAGCCTCCGGTGGTGCAATAAGTACCCTCAGCATCTTTGCAACAGCTTCTGTTGCTCAGCCTGTGGTTCTCTGAGTTCTCTGCAGGTTATCGCTCCCAGCAGGTCTCTCTCTTGCCCCACACAACACCTCTGCTCTATATGCACTCTCTGCCCCTTCTCCCTGTGGCGCAGCAAACTATCCCTTTTATCGGTAAGCAGCAGCAAATCCAAGACAGTCCTTCTGGGCATGCTCAGTTCTTACTACCAGAAATGTGGCACGCAATCCATTTGTGGCGGATTTTGTTGCATCGCTGTGAGAAGGAAATATATATATGTCCTTGTAGGTAGAAAAGAAAACACTGGAATATATACATTTATATAGATATAGTTATGTGCCTTTCCTTTTATATGTATACTAACTTTATTCTCATATGTACTAACTCTATGAAAAACGTAATACTTCGCCTTATACCAGATATTCCAAAGGCCTTGCCAGGCGAAGACAAAATGTATTTTAAACACAGCAAAGAAGAACCAGACACAAGGCCGTGTACTTGGCCATTTTCCCAGAAGCACCATATCTAGATGAAGACCGTTCAACTATGCATCTGAACTTTCACTGTCTCAGGCCGGAAATCCGGACTTTCCATATATGGTTATGCGGTGAATTTGAGCCAATGAGCCCATCACCCATTCCTAGTGATGAGACCAAAGGGTATAAGATCCCATGTAATCTGTAATAAAAGAGCGCAGTCATGTCCCCGTGTGAGGAGCTATACCAGACCTCCGTGTGGTGTCTCTTCTTTACCGCCGGCAGCGAGGCAAGTGGGGTGGGCCTGATTGGTGCTGTACTTAGAAATTTTCCCTGACAGCTGCCTATTACCATGGTAACCAATCAACCCTTTAGGGGGAAGCCGCTAACATAAACTGCAAGAGATGTTGTAGGAGGGTTATGAAAATGGCATATTATACACTGAGACCACTGAGGGCTTTCTTACAGATGACACCTTAGGCACCTTCTGTGGTCACAGGAAGAAGGCACTCATCAGCGGCCAACGGCGGATAATATGGTACATGTGCAACAGATGCAGCCACGTGGACCGGGATTGACATTGTGATTCTTCAACAAATCTGGCTTGTGTTTACAGACCCTACGTCACGTTTGTGCTCCTGGGACCTGTATTTCTATGGTTTTCCAGAGCGGACTGCTGCAGGTGTGGTTGATTTTGGATGGCTCATGGTGAGGAGTTCTCCAGCCAGCCAATCACCATCAGTCTTGTGCACATAAATACCAGCCCCTCTTAGCAGAGGGTGCTGGTTATTTATCCTTTATCTAATTCCCTCTCAGAACTTGGCATTTTGTTTTGTTTGATGCATGCTGCTAGTTTGAGTTGCTTTTCTCACCTTCCCTGAAGATGGTCTGGACACCTGGTGCGGCCCCCAGACATCTGATATCCTACGATATCTGACACGGTTCCTTTTACGTCAGGTTGGTGTCTAATGCTCTTTCCCCTTCCTCGGTTCTTGAGCACCGGAATTAGCTTCTGCTTATCTATGCATGCATCAGGTTCTGAGGGGGGTTTCCTTCTGTCTGTGAGGTGAGCAGACTTCAGGTGTGAACAACGACTTGTTCAGTGTATGTCTGAATGTATGGACTACACATAGTGTGAACAATGTCTTGTTCTATGAGATGTTCACTTTATGTTGCAGTAACTTGGCGTGAACAGGGTTGTGTTTTGTGTATGTCTGTAGGTGTTGACTATACTTGGTGTGAACTTTCCTGTTGCAGTGTGCATGTTATATTTCCCTTTGTCTGGTGTTCCTGCCTGTTACCATCTAAGACGAGCCAGGCTCCTAGGTTTCAGTGTTGGGCCATCCCTATTGGGGCGATCGCCTGGCTTGTAGCGAGGGTTCCCTTTTTTTTGTTTTAGTTGTCTTGTTAGAGTAGGGACTCACCAGATAACGAGGACCCTTGACATGGACTTGTGAGCTTATGTATTCTGGCTAAAATACAAACCAATACCTTGTACTTATTAGCAATTCCATTTGACTATGTGTATAGGTTCATTGATAAGTATTTTGGCTCTATGATTGTTTGTATGCACGTTCGGTTTCTGTTGCTCGTTGAGTGCATATTCTTTCCGTTTCTACTCCTATCTCCCCTTTTTCCTTTCTAGTCATAAACTACGTTGGGTTTGTGTAGGGTATTTTTCCCCTAGCCTGCACATACGTAACACCCTATTAAAGGGAATCTATCACCTACTTTTATCCATGTAAGCTAAGCTTATGGGCTGAAAATAAATGACCCGTAGAGTCCCGGGATGTGTTATCCTTACCTTCCCTATCGTTCCCCGGTGTCAGCGCTAGAAGCCACCACTCAATGCATTGAGCATTAATAGTCCGCACATTGTAAAATTAGAATGGGCGGAGTACTTAGTAGAGATGAGCGAGCATACTCACTAAGGACAATTGCTCAAGCGAGCATTACCCTTAGCGAGTACCTGCCCGCTCAGAAGAAAAGGCTCGGGTGCTGGCACGGGTGAGCGGTGAGTTGCGGGAGTGAGCAAGGGGGAACAGGGGGGAGAGAGGGAGAGAGAGATCTCCCCTCCAATCCCCCCTGCTCTCCCTCGCCGCTCCCGCCGGCACCCGAACCTTTTCTTCTAAGCGGGCAGGTACTCGCTAAGGACAATGCTCGCTTGAGCAATTGTCCCTAGCGAGTATGCTCGCTCATCTCTAGTACTTAGCCTTGCCGCTCAAAGCAATGAGAGCGGTTTCTAGCATTGACACTGGGGGAACAGCAGAGGAAGTATAACATTTGACTCCCCGGACTCCACAGGTCACTTACTTTTAGCCCATAATCCTAGCTTATAGGGCTAAAAGTAGGGAACACTGTGTCTTTAAGTCCCGTTACAAAGATATATATTCATTAGTACTACCGATTCATCTACAAGAGTTTTAACCCTTTGTAGGGATTTGGCCGACTCTATTAGCTGGCTCACAAAGTAGCATCTGGCTGGGAATCTTGCTAAATGCTGAAGACTGGCCGATTCAGTCATTATTTCAGTAGTATCTTCTACAACATGTCTATTTCAGCTGTTTTAAACTGTTCGCTAGCAGTCTGTACTGTAAGCAATCACATTACTTATGTTCTTTGCAAAATTAATGATGCGTCAATGTGTAAACTGTCTGTTATTAATCATCCTTATTAGCTCTAAAAATAGGGAACATATGTTGGCTTGATGGATTTTTACATTTACGCTTATGTTGGATTAGATTAGTCTTTAACACAAGCGGTTTTACCCCTAAAGGCGCCGTGTATCGTCTACTTCATGATCATCATTCACACCTTTATTTAATAAAGTACAACACAAAAGTATTTCCTTACCTTATTTACTTACCTGAGGAGTTTTCTACGACTACACTATTCATGACCTATCCTCAGGATGGGTCATTAATAGTTGATCGGTGGGGGCCTGCCGCTCGGGATCCCAACCAATCAGCTGATTGAAGTGGGGCTAAAGCTTAAGCAAGCGTCACTGTCACTTCCGTCCATACAAGGCACAGCGCTGTGCATTGAGTAGTGGCTGTGCCTAGTATTGCAGCTTATTCTTATTCACTTGAGTAGAATTGAATTGCTCTCAGGCTATGTGACCGATGAAGATGATAGCGCAGGTCGGAGAAGAGGCCGCAGCACTCACCTGGGTACCATGTTCTCTTCAATCAGCTAATTGACGGGATCTAAAGTGATGGACCCTGTCTATTGATGACCTATACTAAGTCCTCAATAATGTAGTACTGGAAAACCTTTTTAATACTGATTCAATATATAGGATGTTCCATTGAAACCTTCCACATTTCAGTCAATGAATAAGATTAAATGTTGAGGAATGATGGATTGTACTTATCACTAAATGAAAAAAATGGTTACTTAATGCTGTGCGCACTAACTCATTTTGGTGTATATTACTTACGACAAGCGATAAATCAAAGCAATATGCTTGACATCTGCAAAAGTTAGACTAGTAACAGTGGAACGCAGACAGGAGAAGCAGAATACAGTCCTTTTGAATAGTTTGTTACTGCATTACTATGAACACGCTATAACTAAACACAGCGTCTGTACTCGCAAGTGGCACAGTGGGGTATCACTGCAGTGTTCCCCTATACAATAGGCCTGCTGCGTGTTTGTACTAGTGTATAAATTTATGATCCAGGTTGGAGCAGATCTCACTTACAGTTTGTCGCTGCAGAGTACAAGTGTATCTGTTCCAGTATTTCCTCAACCGGTATCAAACTACACAAGCCGTAGCATGTGAACTTTGTAAAAGCTGCACCAGCAATTTATCTTCCCTACAGATCGTGGCTCCATTGTCTCCTCGGGTTCTGGTGTGTTCAGGGGGCTCTGGGTGTCTCTCCTTCCAGATGCTGTCCTCCCCTCTCACTGAGGGATGGGTCTACAATATCCTTAAGTCCTAGCCTTGCCTTCTTTTCTTAGACTGTCGTGACACAAGCATCTCTCTCTAGCCCCACACTCTAGCCCTTGTACTACTTCCTGACGAGCTCTAGTGGCTGTAAGACCTGTGAAGGGTGATGCGGTCAAATCCATCCACTATGGCCAATGCTCAGAAGCTGCCTGTACTAACCCCTTGTTGGTAGCCCCTTACACATTTGTCAAATCTTTCTAATACTAAAACGTTCTTTGTTGCCCATAGCAGCCAATCACAATGACACTTTCATTTTACCAGAGCAGTATAAGAAAAGAGAAGCTGAGCTGTGATTGGTTACCATGGGCAACAAAGACAGTTTTACTATTAGACAGGTTTGATAAATGAGGCCCAAAATTCTTTGAGTTTTTCCTTCCTTTTTATGCTAATTTCAATCCGTCATTCCTCATCACTTTATCACATTGATTAAATTTAATATGGGAGGTTTTAACAGATCACCCTGTAATTTCATGAAACATCAGTAAAAACCTAACTAAACTGAAACTATGTTTACACCGACTTACACAATGTATATATGTTTACCAAATCCCCCGGGGGGGGGGTCACCCTTCATATATTGAATGAATACAATAGACCGTCGATAGATTTGTTATTTTGGTTTGTGTCAGTATACCATTTTTTAATTCCTTGAGGTACATACCCTGTTTCCCTGAAAATAAAACCTACCCCGAAAATAAGCTCCACCATGATTTTTCAGGATTTTTGTGGAAGCTTGAACTATAAGCCCTACTTTAAAAATAAGCCCTAGTTAAAAGTAATAAAAAAGGCAATTCAAATAGTGTCCAGGCAGCTATACATGGAAAAAAGTAAAATCTTTTGGGGTAAAAATTAATATAAGACCCTGTCTTATTTTCAGAGAAACAGTGTTTTTTAACATAGGATGACACTGTATTTTTTTTAACATAGGATGAGTAGCACATGTTGGGGATATACATTCTGAGATTTTCCCAGTGCCTGAGCTGAATGTTGGTCTGGAGCGGTACAGTTTCGCCTTGTGAAAACCGTCTGCTAGGTGTGAAGAGACTTAAAAGGTCAGCCAATGCTCCTCTGGGAAATTTGTGATGCAAATGGGACATGGCACAAGTCAATGTCTGACTTTTTAACAGGCCTTGTAACATGACTGTGAATATAAATCATAACCAGAGTCTTCTCCAGAAGGAAAATATTTCTATGTACAGACATTGTTTTGGGGTTTTACCCCCTCGACAGTCTACAATCGGTTTCTGGCTGGGTGAGAGGTCTATTATGTGGGTCAGGAGCGTCATAGTTTCTACTTGTGGAGACCATCTAGAAGTTAAAGGGGTTGTCCCGCGCCGAAACGGGTTTTTTTTTTTTTTCAACCCCCCCCCCCCGTTCGGCGCGAGACAACCCCGATGCAGGGACCTAAAGAAAGCTTACCGGAGCGCTTACCTTAATCCCCGCGCTCCGGTGACTTCTATACTTACCGGTGAAGATGGCCGCCGGGATCCTCTTCCTCCGTGGACCGCAGCTCTTCTGTGCGGTCCATTGCCGATTCCAGCCTCCTGATTGGCTGGAATCGGCACGTGACGGGGCGGAGCTACACGGAGCCGGCATTCTGCACGAGCGGCTCCATTGAAGAGAGCAGAAGACCAGGACTGCGCAAGCGCGGCTAATTTGGCCATCGGAGGGCGAAAATTAGTCGGCTCCAT
The DNA here is from genome assembly GCF_035609145.1 of Eleutherodactylus coqui. Taxonomy (NCBI): domain Eukaryota; kingdom Metazoa; phylum Chordata; class Amphibia; order Anura; family Eleutherodactylidae; genus Eleutherodactylus; species Eleutherodactylus coqui. The sequence goes on from NC_089839.1 coordinate 32,137,631, forward strand.
GGGAACGAGGACGCTAGCAACGGAGCAGGTAAGTAAAAAACTTTTTATAACTTCTGTATGGCTCATAATTAATGCACAATGTACATTACAAAGTGCATTAATATGGCCATACAGAAGTGTATAGACCCACTTGCTGCCGCGGGAGAACCCCTTTAACAACCCTTTTTCGGACACAGGTGAAAAAGTTTCCGAAAGTGTCTAAAACACATCAGAAGTGTGGAACAATTTTCTACAGTAGATCTCCTTTACTGTGTAAATTGAGAACAAGTTGTCAATGACCAGATGTGCATCTGCTTTTCCACACACTGATTGGCTCTGCGCTAAATACGGATGCAATACCCGGGGTACCTCAGTTTTAGCTGATGCTACACAAGACTAAGGCACAATACCCGAGGGTATGAACAGAGACGAAACCTGGAGACTTAAAGGGGTTGTCTCGCGAAATCAAGTGGGGTTATACACTTCTGTATGGCCATATTAATGCACTTTGTAATATACATCGTGCATTAAATATGAGCCATACAGAAGTTATTCACTTACCTGCTCCGTTGCTAGCATCCCCGTCGCCATGGTTCCGTTAATTTCGGTGTCTTCTTGCTTTTTTAGACGCGCTTGCGCAGATCTGTCTTCTCCCTTCGGCTCCGCTCGGCAGCATCGGCGTTTTGGCTCCGCCCCCTTGTACGTGTCATCGCGTAGCTCCGCCCCATGACGTGTGCCGGTTCCAGCCTCCTGATTGGCTGGAATCGGCACGTGACGGGGGCGGAGCTACGCGATGACGCGTACAAGGGGCGGAGCCAAAACGCCGATGCTGCCGAGCGGAGCCGAAGGGAGAAGACGGATCTGCGCAAGCGCGTCTAAAAAAGCAAGAAGACACTGAAATTAGACGGAACCATGGCGACGGGGATGCTAGCAATGGAGCAGGTAAGTGAATAACTTCTGTATGGCTCATATTTAATGCACGATGTATATTACAAAGTGCATTAATATGGCCATACAGAAGTGTATAACCCCACTTGATTTCGCTAGACAACCCCTTTAATTGACATAAATCCAGGCAGCATAAACTTGAGTATGGGAGGCAGGCAAGAGGTCAAAGGTGGCCCAACAGCTGCAATATGATAAACAGTTTGAGTTGTGGCAGGCAACTGGCAGAGCGAGTAGTCAAATAAATGTAGCTGAGGTCAAGAATGGAGTAGTCAGAATAGTCAGGAACGAGTGGGAGTCGGAAGCCATGAGAGCACGCAACTGCTGATCAGGCTTTAACAACAGTAGAACCAAATTGCTTAGGCATTTAGCTTTTAGGGAAGGATATCTAATATAGCCAAGACTTTGTTAGACAGGTTGTGAAATGATTAGCAAGATGTGCACTGGTCCTTAACCCTTTGCAATCCAATTTTGGATTTAGGGTTTTCTAGGGGTTTTTCTCTTTCTGCCATTATGCAATGGCGCCATCTGCTGGCTAGAGCCAGTACTGCGGTATGGGACATGCTGGAGAGGCCCACGATAACATAGCGGCCCGGCCAGTAATATACAATAAGAATACCCTGCCGGACGTCTTCCGACATCGGAGCTGTACAGCCTTCAATCAGAATGTCTGAAGATGTCAGACAGTGGATTGGAAAGGGTTAAACCCACTCTAGGGGCCAAGGCAAGAGATTGGGTGCTGGGAACAGTGCGGTATCTTCCCCATCAAGAAGTGGATGTTGGTGACCAACTGTGACAGCAGCAACAAGAGCCAAGGTGGCCGCCATGACTGCATGTCGTAACACAAGATCCCATGCTCGTGGCTATGCTCAGGATCCATAAGGACCCATACTGTCCCAGTGTCAGCATCGCATTATTAGACCAATGTAACTATCAATATTATAAGACCTTATGTCACATAATAACTTGTGATCTCAGAATGATTCCCAGAACCCCGTAGCTCAGTACTATGGCTTCACTTTTTTCGGTATAGGATGGATATTTTTGTAACTGGGAAAAGTTCCATTAATTGCAAATGCACAAAGATTGCGCGGCGGTAAAATCAATACTATTAAAAATAAAATAGAAATGTTGCCAGCAGCTACTCTAAGACAAATAACTCTAATAACGTGTTTGGCTCTAGTCTTAGCTGTAGGTTTCTCACTTCTTATTACTTTTCTATTAGCTAGTTCTATTTTATATTATGCAATATGTCTTTTTCACTTTTGGGCTTCCTGTTAGGTATAAAAGAGTTGAAACCAAGAACTTCTATATAACCTAAGGGCTTGTTCACATCTAAATCAGAGGTTCTATTTGGAGCCTTCAAGGTTGGTTTCCAGTTAAATCCAGGACAAAGTAGTGCAGAGGGCATACCAGAGCTCGGATGGACCCCATTAACGTCAATGTGGGGTTGTTTCTATTTTGTGATGGAAAAAAAGGCTTTCAATTTTCCTACTCCCATGATAGAACAAGATATCAAAAGCCCCCAAGGCCATGTTCACGGGGGGCAGATTTTCTGCATGAGCTCTCCTCTGCATGGAAAATCTGCAGCATATACGTACAGTAGGAGCAAGGTAGATGACAAAACGTCCACACAAAACCCAGCAAATTTACAGCATGTAAGGGGTTAAGAGTGGAGATCGATATTCCCATTGATCACCGCTGTTGCAGCGGGAGGCTGGCTGTCAGTCACAGCTAGCTTCCGCTACGGAATGGCGCAGGCTCACTTCTGATCCCATTCACAGGACGAAAACTTATGTCCTGTAGCATTAAGGGGTTAAAGCCCTACTTCTAAAGCTATGCTTTCTTCAGGAACCATAATAACCAACTGTACTTAGCGTTGCCACCTGGCTGGTAAGTGACCGGCCCAACTGGTATTTCTACTGGCAGGCTGGTGCCGATATTTAATTTTGTTGCGGCAGGAGCAGGTCAGGTCCTTGGTTGTCAGTGACAGTCGAGGACCAAGAGGAGAAGACAGAAGCATCTTTTAACCGTTTCTGCCTTCTTTCAATGATTGCTCTGTGGGTTCTCCCTGCCACAGCAGAGCTGCAGGGTCCTAGCGGAGCCAGATCAGCTCTCCCAGGGATTTCTGTGAATGATCCCCAGAAGTCTTATATGACGCCATGGGGAACATAGATGGTAAAAAAAATAGTTACAAAAATAAGTTAAAAAATTACAGAATAAAATGATATTATTTTATAGTCCCTAAAAAAGAGTCTGGTCCCTTAGGACTGAAACACCCTGGTCCTTCAGGGGTTAAATGAATGATCTTTTATGAAGGCAGTTTGAACATCATCCATATATCCGTGCGTGTATTTGTGGAGTATACATACAGAGTAGGCATCTAGGCTTTTAGATGTAATATAATAGAAAGGAGAATGAGTCACTGGCCGCAGACATTAGCGTGCATTAGGTACTGCGGATATTATGGCTCCAGCTGCTCATCAGGAACAAGACAAATAATTAGTGTTGTAGCCAGTGAAATGCGTCGGGCCCGATAGATAGCTCTGTATAATCTAATCACAGTCAGCTGCATCCACACAACTGGAACATTAGTCTGTGGACGGCTCGGAAATGCATTAGGGGAAGCCCTGCTAGAACGATTCCAAGGCCCGGCCGTTCTGTGTAAGGGCCCGCATTTCCTTTAATCAATACGATAAAGTGCGTAACGATGGATTGTAATCAGCTCGGGATAAAAGAACAACAAAGAATTTTTTGACCTCATTTTTCAAAACTGTCTAAGGGCTCGTTCACACGGGCATATTTGCACAATGTATGGCGTGCGCAATTTTTGAAATTTTTGACTTCAATGGGTTCTTCACATTTTCCCATATGATGGCCATGGAAGAGAATGGGCCGGCACAAATACATAGTGAAGGCTCCTTCAGACAGACATATTTGCGTGCGTTTTTGTGTGCGTAAAATATATGCTCGCTATACGTGTAAAATAGAACCCACTGATGTCAATGTGGTCTTTCACATCTAGGATTTTTTTGCACCCATTTCGGTTGTGGGGATAAAAATAGGACCTGCTCTCTTTCCCTATGTATCTGCGTACCAAAGGGAGGTGTGCAAATGTGTGCGCAATACGCAAGGGGGTGCGTGTAACACTGCGCAAAAGGGAAACGAACACATCTGGACCTCATTTGGCTAAGGCTGCCTGAACATGGCAGGTCTGGATTATGACAGCGGAATCCAGGACAGAATCCGGGCCTGACCGCGGCTGGTGACCCTTGCGTAGCTACACTTTTCCTCTTTTTCTATACTGCGGATAAGCTGGCGCTCACAATGGCATACATGCGCAGTACAGATTTCCCTGTGCTGTCGCTAGGCGATAACACGGAATCCGTGGCCATTGAGGAATTGACATTCCAGAATGGCCGTGGGTCAGACAGCTTCCATTGACTTCAATGGAATACATCTGCGCAAATATGTTGTGCTGAAACGTGCATAATTACAAAATGCTTGTCCGAAGAAGCCCTGAATAGGCAGGAAACTCATATTCACTGACTGAAACACATTCCTTCATAGGGATGTGTACGTTTGACTCTTAAAATCAGAGAAGTTTTCTGTATAGCAGGTGCAGCCAACTCCAATGACCATCACAAGCTTAAGGTTGAACGTGTGGACAACAAATACCAAAAAGGCCAAAAAGTTGGTTATGATTAGAGATGAGCGAACGTACTCGTCCGAGCTTGATATTCGTGCGAATATTAGGGTGTTCGGGATACTCGTTACTCGTAACGAGTACCACGCGGTGTTCCGGTTACTTTCAGTTTCCTCTCTGAGACGTTAGCGCGCTTTTCTGGCCAATTGAAAGACAGGGAAGGCATTACAACTTCCCCCTGTGACGTTCAAGCCCTATACCATCCCCCTGCTGTGAGTGGCTGGGGAGATCAGATGTCACCCGAGTATAAAAGTCGGCCCCTCCCGCGGCTCGCCTCAGATGCCTTGTGAGTTAGCTGAGGGACAGTGGTATCGTGCTGGAGCTGCTGTAGGGAGAGCGTTAGGAGTTAGTGTAGGCTTCAAGAACCCCAACGGTCCTTCTCAGGGCCACATCTAATAGTGTGCAGTACTGTGTTAGCACTGTATTTTATTTTTTTTTTCAAAATTGGATCTGCAGAGCATTGCGCCCTGCAATAGGGACAGAAGTGGTGCTTAGGCAGGGAGAGTGTTAGCAGTGAGTGTAGGCTTCAAGAACCCCAACGGTCCTTTCTAGGGCCACATCTATCCGTGTGCAGTACTGTCCAGGCCGCTGTTAGCAGTGTTGCATATTTTTTTTTTTTCTCAAAACCGGCTGTGCAGACCATTGCACCCGGCATTAATACTACAGGGATAGAATTGTGTAGGCAGGGCCAGAAGACATACATTATTCATTGAATAGACGCAGTGTGGCTTTTCCTTTGAAAAACAAGGGAAAAAATTCTATTTCGCCTGCCTCTGACAGTCCTCAGGGCTCTGGGTACGTGTGTGCTGCGTGCAGAACGTTAAAAAAAATCAGACGCAGCCAGCTACGTTTTACGTTTAACTTTGCATCACTGCAGTTCTCTGACACATTTGCAGGGCCACAACACAGTTATTAAACTTAGTAGTATTCATTGAATACACGCAGTGTGGCTTGTCCTTTGAAAAACAAGGGAAAAAATTCTATTTTGGCTGCATGCTTGCCCCAATTTTTTTCCTGCATGGGAAATCCCTGATCTGCTGTAGCGAATAACTTTGCATCACTGCAGTTCTCTGACACATTTGCAGGGCCACAACACAGTTATTAAACTTAGTAGTATTCATTGAATACACGCAGTGTGGCTTGTCCTTTGAAAAACAAGGGAAAAAATTCTATTTTGGCTGCAGGCTTGCGCCACTTTCTTTCCTGCCTGGGAAATCAAATTACTGGTAATACACCATGCTGAGGGGTAGGGGTAGGCCTATAGGACATGGACGAGGGCGAGGACGCGGAGGCCCAAGTCAGGGTGTGGGCACAGGCCGAGCCAGTGCGGTGGCCAGGGGTAGAGGCAGGGCCAGACCGAATAATCCACCAACTGTTTCCCAAAGCGCCCCCTCGCGCCATGCCACCCTGCACAGGTCAAGGTGCTCTACGGTGTGGCAGTGACAGAGACGCCTGACGACCGACGAACTGTGGTGTGCAACCTTTGTCGCGCCAAGATCAGCTGGGGAGGCACCACCAACAGCATGCGCAGGCATATGATGGCCAAGCACCCCACAAGGTGGGACGATGCCCGTTCACCGCCTCCGGTTTGCACCACTGCCTCTCCCCCTGTGCCCCAACCTGCCACTGAGATCCAACCCCCCTCTGAGGATACAGGCACTACCGTCTCCTGGCCTGCACCCACACCCTCACCTCCGCTGTCCTCGGCCCCATCCAGCAATGTCTCTCAGCGTAGCGTCCAGACGTCGCTAGCGCCACAGTTTGAGCGCAAGCGCAAGTATGACGCCACGCACCCGCACGCTCAAGCATTAAACGTGCACATTGCAAAATTGATCAGCCTAGAGATGCTGCCGTATAGGCTTTTGGAAACGGAGGCTTTCAAAAGCATGATGGCGGCGGCTGCCCCGCGCTACTCGGTTCCCAGTCGCCACTACTTTTCCCGATGTGCCGTCCCAGGCCTGCACGACCACGTCTCCCGCAACATTGTACGCGCCCCCACCAACGCGGTTACTGCCAAGGTCCACTTAACAACAGACACGTGGACAAGCACAGGCGGGCAGGGCCACTATATCTCCCTGACGGCACATTGGGTGAATTTAGTGGAGGCTGGGACAGAGTCAGAGCCTGGGACCGCTCACGTCCTACCCACCCCCAGAATTGCGGGCCACAGCTCGGTGGTGGCATCTGCGGCGGTGTATGCTTCCTCCACTAAAGCACCTTCCTCCTCCTCCTCCTCCAACGCAACCTCTGTCTCGCAATCAAGATGTGTCAGCAGCACGTCGCCAGCAGTCGGTGTCACGCGGCGTGGCAGCACAGCGGTGGGCAAGCGTCAGCAGGCCGTGCTGAAACTACTCAGCTTAGGAGAGAAGAGGCACACGGCCCATGAACTGCTGCAGGGTCTGACAGAGCAGACCGACCGCTGGCTTGCGCTGCTGAGCCTCCAACCGGGCATGGTCGTGTGTGACAACGGCCGTAAGCTGGTGGCGGCTCTGCAGCTCGGCAGCCTCACGCACGTGCCATGCCTGGCCCATGTCTTTAATTTGGTGGTTCAGCGCTTTCTGAAAAGCTACCCCCACTTGTCATACCTGCTCGGAAATGTGCGCCAGCTCTGCGCACATTTCCGCAAATCCCATACGCACGCTGCCACCCTGCGGACACTGCAACATCGGTTTAATCTGCCAGTGCACCGACTGCTGTGCGACGTGCCCACACAGTGGAACTCTACGCTCCACATGTTGGCCAGACTCTATGAGCAGCGTAGAGCTATAGTGGAATACCAACTCCAACTTGCGCGGCGCAGTGGGAGTCAGCCTCCTCAATTATTTACAGAAGAGTGGCCCTGGTTGGCAGCCATCTGCCAGGCCCTTGGAAAATTTGAGGAGTCTACCCAGGTGGTGAGCGGCGATGCTGCAATCATTAGCGTCACCATTCCTCTGCTATGCATCTTGAGAAGTTCCCTGCAAAGCATAAAGGCAGACGCTTTGCGCTCGGAAACAGAGCCGGGGGGAAGACAGTATGTCGCTGGATAGTCAGAGCACCCTCCTGTCTATATCTCAGCGCGTTCAGGAGGAGGAGGAGGAGCATGAGGAGGATGAGGAGGAGGGGGAAGAGACAGCTTGGCCCACTGCTGACGGTACCCATGCTGCTTGCCTGTCATCCTTTCAGCGTGTATGGCCTGAGGAGGAGGAAGAGGAGGAGGAGGAGGATCCTGAAAGTGATCTTCCTAGTGAAGACAGCCATGTGTTGCGTACAGGTACCCTGGCACACATGGCTGACTTCATGTTAGGATGCCTTTCTCGTGACCCTCGCGTTACACGCATTCTGGCCACTACGGATTACTGGGTGTACACACTGCTCGACCCACGGTATAAGGAGAGCCTTTGCACTCTCATTCCCGAAGAGGAAAGGGGTTCGAGAATGATGCTATACCACAGGGCGCTGGTGGACAAACTGATGGTAAACTTCCCATCCGACAGTGCTAGTGGCAGAAGGCGCAGTTCCGAGGGCCAGGTAGCAGGGGAGGCGCAGAGATCATGCAGCATGTACAGCGCAGGCAGGGGAACATTCTCCAAGGCCTTTGCCAGCTTTATGGCTCCCCAGCAAGACTGTGTCACCGCTCCCCAGTCAAGGCTGAGTCTGCGGGAGCACTGTAAAAGGATGGTGAGGGAGTACGTAGCCGATCGCACAACCGTCCTCCGTGACGCCTCTGCCACCTACAACTACTGGGTGTCGAAGCTGAACACGTGGCCTGAACTCGCGCTGTATGCCCTGGAGGTGCTTGCTTGTCCTGCGGCTAGCGTCTTGTCAGAGAGTGTGTTTAGTGTGGCTGGGGGAATCATCACTGATAAGCGTACCCACCTGTCAACCGACAGTGCCGACAGGCTTACACTCATCAAGATGAACAAAGCCTGGATTTCCCCAGACTTCTCTTCTGCACCAGCGGACAGCAGCGATACCTAAGCAATACGTATTATGCACCCGCGGATGGAAGCATCGTTCTCTCTCACCATCCAAAACGGGGACATTTCTGCTTCATCAATCTGTGTATAATATTCCTCCTCCTCCTCCTCCTGCTCCTCCTCCTGAAACCTCACGTAATCACGCCGAACGGGCAATTTTTCTTAGGGCCACAAGGCTCACTCATATAATTTTTCTAAACAATTTTTATACGTTTCAATGCTATTAAAAGCGTTGAAACTTTAACTTGAACCAATTTTTCGTTAAACTGGGCTGCCTCCAGGCCTAGTTACCACTTAAGCCACATTAACCAAAGCGATTAATAGGTTTCACCTGCCCTCTTGGTTGGCCATGGCCAATTTTTTGGATGTACATTAGTACTGTTGATACAGCAATTTTTGTGGCCCTCGCCTACAGTGTAATCATAGCAATTTCTATGTTCTTCGCCTGCACTCATGGTACAGAAAGGTGTGTGGGGTTGGCCTACACTTTAGCTACATAAATGTAACTTGTGCCTTGTCTATACTGCAGCTACTGAAATGGAACTAAGACTGCGCTCCCACTATACTGCTGCTTCGGAATTGTTACTGGGGCCTGTCTTGAGTGCTACTATTACTGAAATGGAACGCATACTGTGCTCCCCCTATAATGCTGCTAGTGATATGTTAGTGGGGCCTGTCCTAATGCTACGGCTGAAATGTTACTAATTATGGGCTCTGCCTATACCGCTGCTAATGGTATGTCTCTGGGGTGTGGAAACAGAGGCTTCCCAAAGACATGATGGCGGCGAGGCCATTTCCCACCAACGCTGTTACTGTTAAGGTGCATATAACCACGGACACGTGGAGAGGACACGTAGTGCCTCAAAAACATCCCCCGCCACAGCCCACTTAATCCTGGCCACATTCCGAAAACCAACAAAATAAAACCGCGCTACTAGGTCCGCAGTCACCAACACATTACCACCAACGCGGTTACTGTTAAGGTACATATTACCAGTCTCACTGGGGCATGCAGTGTGGGCCGAAGCCCACCTGCATTAAGCACGACATTACTACCTCAGCTGTGTTGGGCAATGCAATGGGATATTTCTATGTACCGCCGGTGGCTTCCTGGCACCCACCCATGCTGTGGGTCCACAGGGAATTATAAATGCATCCGTTTCCACTTGTAAAGAACCCCAGTCAGACTGGGGCATGCAGTGTGGGCCGAAGCCCACCTGCATTAAGCACGACATTACTACCTCAGCTGTGTTGGGCAATGCAATGGGATATTTCTATGTACCGCCGGTGGCTTCCTGGCACCCACCCATGCTGTGGGTCCACAGGGAATTATAAATGCATATGTTTCCACTTGTAAAGAACCCCAGTCAGACTGGGGTATGCAGTGTGGGCCGAAGCCCACCTGCATTAAGCACGACATTACTACCTCAGCTGTGTTGGGCAATGCAATGGGATATTTTTGTGTATCGCCGGTGGGTTCCAGGGAGCCACCCATGCTGTAGGTGCACACGGAGTTTAACCTACATGTGTCCACTTGTAAAGAACCCCAGTCTGACTGGGGCATGCAGTGTGGGCCGAAGCCCACCTGCATTAAGCACGACATTACTACCTCAGCTGTGTTGGGCAATGCAATGGGATATTTTTGTGTATCGCCGGTGGGTTCCAGGGAGCCACCCATGCTGTCGGTCGACAGGGACTTCACAATAGGGAGTTGGACATGCCTGTGTCTATGAATTAAAAAGCCCGGTCTGACTGGGGCATGCAGAGACACCTTGACAGAATGAATAGTGTGTGGCACATAGGTTCCCCATTGCTATGCCCACGTGTGCAGCTCTTGATGGCGGTGGCACAGGATTCTATTTCTCATTGCTTCTGTACAGCATTGTGGGCTATCGCCCCGCCCCTTTTAAAGAGGGTCGCTGCCTAGCCGTGCCAACCCTCTGCAGTGTGTGCCTGCGGTTCCTCCTCATGGCAGACGCACTTCTAAATAGACATGAGGGTGGTGTGGCATGAGGGCAGCTGAAGGCTGCGCAGGGACACTTTGGTGTGCGCTGTGGGGGGGAGGGGGGGCGGTTGGGCAGCATGTAACCCAGGAGAAGTCGCAGTGGAGTGTCATGCAGGCAGTGATTGTGCTTTATTGGAGGTAGTGTGGTGCTTAGCAAAGGTATGCCATGCTAATGAGGGCTTTTCAGAAGTAAAAGTTTTTGGGAGGGGGGGGGCCCACTCTTGCCGCTATTGTGGCTTAATAGTGGGACCTGTGAACTTGAGATGCAGCCCAACATGTAGCCCCTCGCCTGCCCTATCCGTTGCTGTGTCGTTCCCATCACTTTCTTGAATTGCCCAGATTTTCACACAAGGAAACCTTAGCGAGCATCGGCGAAATACAAAAATGCTCGGGTCGCCCATTGACTTCAATGGGGTTCGTTACTCGAAACGAACCCTCGAGCATCGCGAAAAGTTCGTCCCGAGTAACGAGCACCCGAACATTTTGGTGCTCGCTCATCTCTAGTTATGATGCGTAACCCAAGAACATGTAAGAGTGCACAACAGTTTATGCGCTTAGCTTCTCAGCTTATTGTATAACCAGTATATATACCCGTTTGGATGCTGTCAAGCCTCTTCTTCAGTACATCTTTACACAACACACCATACTTGTTGTCATCCACTACCCTTTATTATTCTATACGCAGTATCCCTCTAGCAGATACTAAGGAAGAGGCTTGGCAGCCTCGAAACGCGTATATATGCTGTTATTCAATAAACAGAGTTCAATATTCAATAATACACTGTTGTGTAGTCTTACATGTTCCTGGGTTTCACCTTGTACCCAACTTTTTGGCCTTTTTGATATTTGTTGTCTTTCAGCAAGCTGAGGTACCCCACAGTGGAGTTTGGATGTTCAGAGTTCCCTCAATAACACCTTTCCAGATCACTGGGATGGATAGTGGACCAATTTGGTGGCCACCCCGTTCACCAGATCTTGCTCCACTGGATTTCTTCCTCTGGGGTTACATGAGGGACTGTGTATTCGTGACTACAGTGAATGATCTCCCAGATTTGTGATTCTGCATCTGTCATACGATTGCTACTGTAACAGTAAACATGTTGGAGAGAACATGGTAGGAGTACAAACCACATGAATATGCATAAGGGTGGTATGATCGTGGAAGAGAATTGCGTATGATCACACGTGTGTGTGGTTTTCGACATGAATGTACAGCTAAGAAAAGTGTATTGTGGAAAAACAAACTCAAGCAGGGAATAACATTAGAAAGTTGCCCAATCCCCTGAAAACCCCCTACTATCAATCAGGTGACCGCCCAGGTGAGATTCCCTTGTGCTGTCATGGTGAGAGCTGTTCTGAGAACCATCAGTACGGGATACCGCTCTCTAAGCTCGGCTAGTTTATACTACTTATTTTGGAAGTAGTATAAAGCTCTTAAAAAAATAAAAATACTTCTTCATGTGAAGGAAGAGCCCCGAAGAACAAGCGGAGTTTGCAGACAGCAGGCTGGATGAGTTTGTTGCTCCTCAGACTCTGTCCTGCATTGTCTGCCAAACAAATTCCTAATTTCTTTATTCCATTTGTTATCTGGTCTCCTAGCAAGCTACGTACAAATCTAATTGCATATGCACTGCGGACTGAACACATCCATAGATGAATACCCCACCTACAGCAAGCTAATGTTCTGATTGGTTAATCGAGCGCCGTGTCAGCCAATGAGAGACGGCCTCGATTAACCAATCACAGCCATACATTGAATGACATCATTGAATGACTGTGATTGGTTCATTGAGCACCGGCTTTCATTGGCATTAGCTTGCTGTAGTGGGGTATGCGAGCCCTGCTACCAGGAAGATCTGCTCTGCTGGTGTGCAGGAGGACAGGAAAGCCTGCAGCAGTGCCACAGCCCAACGTGGGGGACCCGAACACCGTCTTCTAGGTGAGTATTGCTTTTTGTTTTAACTTTTTACATGTAGTGTAGCTAGGACTAGATTTCAGGGGAGGGCTTATATTTCAAGCCCCCCCCCCCAAAAAAAACAAAAACAAAAAGAGAAATCTGGGTAGGGCTTATTATCAGGGGAAACACGGTATTAAAACTTCTTTTTTTGTAAGGATTTTTACTTTGCAGCATTTTTTCTACACCTGCCTGCAACTTTTACACAATACTGTATATACCATTGATGATAAAAAAAATAAATCTATTTTTTCTCATTTTATTGTCAGCATTCTGGGACAATAGTACCAATGTCAGAGTAGTGTGACGGCCAGCTGTCGGTAAGATGGTAATGCCCAGGCTGTCTGCTAGAGAGCAGCGTTATCGTATATTCAGAACATAGCCAGAGGCAATAAAATTCAAGGCCATTACTGTCTGGAAAAAGAGCATGTTATGTATTTTTCCTCCTCCTCCTCTTCCCACACACAGCTAATTACTGGAGCATTACATGATATTGTGTAAGCCGGATAAAAGGAGTCCCTTTCTCATCGAAGCCCTCCGAAGCACACAGTCTTATATTCCAGACATAATTCACTTTTATATGCCTTCATCCAGTTTTTTAGCAGCAACAACAACAACAGCAACGGCAGGATCTGTAATTACCAGAAGGCAAGAAGAAAATACACAAATCAGCCTCATGCTGCAAATCCATGCAGAACCGCGTGCAAAGTCAGATGCGGGAAAACTCAGGAATGGTACGATGAGATCTCAGTATACGGAGAAGAATAGTATCCGCTTAGAGGTTTACTTCTAAGGCGTCTTATAAAAACGAGATGTTACATAATATCACGAGCCGAGATTTATTATAGTCACAATGGCCGTAAACGTCATATCGAATTCGGTTGACGGTTGAACAGTTGTTACACGGATGCAGCCAGACACATCTTATAGCTCACATGGGTCATTATAACAGTTCAAATTGGCCATATATGTTCAATGATGTCAGATGAAGGACAAAGGATCTTTGATGGAATCAGCGCTGGCCTTCAGGTGGCTTCAGATGAGCATATGCACAATTGCGCACCCTTCATTGCAACATATAGTATTTGTGCAGTCAATGATATTGATTTGCACGCAAATCGGGGGATAATATTGTACTTTTTGCACACGCAGGTCCTGTTCACATGCGAACGCAAAACACCCCCGCCCTGATTTAAAAGGCTATTTAGCCTAATGGGGTCCAGATGTATTGTTTCTGCACAAAATTGTGCAACGTATTGCACATTTGCTATAACGCCCTTGGTGCGCAAACATGCAGGAAAATAGAGCAGTTCCTACATTTTTGCGCACACAAAAAACGTTAATAAGAACAAACCAATTGAAATCAATTGGTTCTATTCTGTACGTATTGCGCATGCAAATATCCGTGCAGAAATGGTTGCCTGAAGGAGCCCTTAGGTTAGATGGCACACTGTGCACAATGTATTTTTGGTGACGTCCCTGTCATAAGAAAAAAGCTATATATATTGCACAGATAGACTTTGTGCAGAAAGCAGCAAGACAGCAGTATACTCGGTTCAGTGAATTAAACCTGTTCCAGAATCAAGCTCATAACATAAATACAGCACCAGGACCAAGCTCAGTACATATATACAGCACCTGACGTAAGCTCAAAACATACAGTACCAGAATCAAGCTCATTAAATAAATACAGCCCCAGAACCAAGTTCATTACAAAAATGCAATGCCAGAACCAAGCTCATAACATAAATGCATCATCAGAAACATGCACAGTACATAGACACTTATTGTGTAAATAAAGCCCTAGAACCAAGCTCATAACATAAATACAATACCAGAACCAAGCTCATAACATAAATGCATCATCAGAAACATAAACAGTACATAGATACAGCCCCAGAGCCAAGCTTAGTAAATAAATACAGCCTCAGAACCAAGCTCAGTACATAAATACAGCACCAGTACCAGCTTAGTAAATAGCCCCCCCCCCCCTCCTCTGCCTGTTCCTGGATTCCTGGATTACTTTGCCACCTTGCTCCCCCCACTTCCCATACTGCGAAATCCCAACCCTGATCCTAACATCCCCACTAATGACTCCCTCTCCCCATCTGCCTCTCAGTTTCTATTGCTCACCTCCTCCCTTGGTCTCTCACAACTCACTGCCTCTCCTACTCACAGAGATGGCAATACTCTTAGTCTAGTCTTCCTTCGTCCCTGCTCTGTTTCTCACTTCATTAATTCCCCTCTCCTGCTCTCAGACCATAATCTCCTCTCTTTCTTCGTGAAGCTCCCTAGCATCTCCCCAGACCCTCCTACCTACTGTACGTACAGGAAACTTCAGACCATTCACACCCAAAACTTTGCTGAGACCCTACAGTCCTCTCTTGCCCTAACCTGGCTGTCTGTCGCACATTACAACACCACTCTCAAACATGCCCTGGATGAAGCGGCGCCCCCACTGACTCAAGCCATCCGATGCAGACAGCGGCAGCTCTGACTCACATCTCAAACACACTTCATCCGGTGGTGCTCTTGGTATGCTGAACGGCTGTGGAGAAAGTCACAAAAATCCACAGACTTTTTCCACTTCAAATTCATGCTCAGAACCTACAACCTAGCCTTTCACCATGCCAAACACGTCTACTTCACCTCTCTCGTCTCCTCACTATCTCACAACCCTAAATGACTCTTTGACACTTTTCACTCCTTTCTCAGCCCTACATTGCAACCCCCAGTGACAGATCTCAGTGCTGAAGAGCTGGCTAGTTACTTTAAAATGAAAATTGATGACATCCGGCAAGAAATAACCTCCCAATCCCAGACTAGCCCTGACCCTTATCTAGTTATAGTAATAGCTTCTGCTCACTATCTGTACTCAGACCAATGACAGAGGAAAAGTCTCCAGATTGCTTTCCTCTGCTCGCCCCACCACCTGCGCTAGCGACCCTCTTCCCTCACATCTCCTCCGTTCCCTCTCCCCGGTGGTTATCTCCCACCTCATCTGTTACGTGTGCTGCTGGGATTTGTTGTACTATGTACTCCTAGCAGCACTCCGAGGGTTAATTGAGCTGGCTGGGTGTGGTACTTCCTGCTAGCCAATCTTCTGGATCTGTTCTCACATATAAACCCAGCTCCTGTCAGTCTCTGGCTGGGTCCCCTAGGGTGAGTACTCATGTTGGTTCTGTGTCCTGTAACTTGTTATCAGTCATGGTCTGTCCTGTTCACACTCTGATCTGTGTTTGCAAGTAAGTCTATTGTGTGGCTCTGCTTCCCCAAGATTGTCTGGACACCTGTCGTCCTAGTCTGCAGTACATGCAGCCCCCTTTTCCTTCCCCCTGTTCAGGTGCAGCCTCCAGAAGTCTTATGTCTTACTCTGGGTGTCAGTTGGTGTAACTGGACACTCCCTTATGTCAGCTTGTGTAGCTGACTGTCTATTCCCCCAGTATGAGGACACATAGACTTGCTGTGTGTACATATGAGTTCTGAGTGGAGTCTGTCTTGCTGTGTTCCCTGTACTCTGTCCTGTTCCTGATGCAGCTGGCTGTGTGTCCAGTGCTCTGTTCTGTCCTGTTGCAAGCCTTGTTGAGTGATTTCTGTCTTGCTGGTTCATGTCCGTTTGTACATTTAAATTCTGTCAGTTTCTTGTCAGTCTGCTGTGTAACCTGCTATCTGTGTCCTGTCCGGTTGCAGCTTTCTGTGTGAACTCTGTCCAGTTCTGTTGGACTCCTGGTTAGTGTAGGGACTAGCGGTATAACCAGGAGCCGTGAAGTGGCCCGCTAGCTTCAAACGTGTTGTACAACATGTCAACCAATACCTGGTATTTATATTCAGCTTCCAATCCGTTACTAGTGGTTGCATGTTGTATGCTGTGTATCCTGTGGTTCTGTCTCTGTCCTGTAGCATGTATATGCCTCCTGTTCTGTGGCGTGGTTCCTAGGATCAGCTAGGGCCAAGTTCCGAAGACCGCTGGGCCGCCCTTATTGGGGCAATGTTCCCCGCTTAGGTAGGGCCATGCCATCCTCCCGGTAGACAGGGTCAGTTGCCTGAAACCTGTGTAATCCCGTGTGATCCTGGTGCTACCTGTGTGCGTACATTTCCCATTTTTGGGTGCGATCGTGTGGGCTCCCGTGCTTAGGTTGCCCACACGATCGTAACATCATCACTATATTCAACCTATCTCTGACCTCTGGCATTTTCCTCTCCTCAATCAAACACTCTATCATATTACTACTGCTAAAGAAACTGATTCTTGACTCGACCGATGCTGCCAACTACCGACCCATCTCAAAACTCCCTTTCATCTCCAAACTATTAGAACGCCTGGTTTACTCCCACCTTATAAGCTATCTCTCTTAAAACTCTCTTCTTGACCCCGGCTTCCGACCCCAACACACGACAGAAACCGCCCTTAGAAAAGTGTCAAACGACCTCCTGACAGCTAAATCAAGGAGCAACAACTCCCTACTGATCCTCCTCGACCCCTCCATAGCATCCGGCCACGAACTATTAACCACAAACTCCTCCTAAGTATGCTTCACTCCATCAGACTAAAGGACACTGCTCTCTCCTGGTTCTCCTCCTACCTTTCTGACCACTTATACAGCGTCTCCTTTGCTGGCTCTACCTCCTCTCCTCTTACCCTTGCTGTTGGGGTCCCCAGGGATCATTCCTCGGCCCCCTCCTTTTCTCCATCTACAAAGCCCCTATCAAACAAACCATCAGGAGATTTGGCTATCAGTACCACCTCTATGCTGACGACACCCAGTTATACACCTCTTCCCTTGATACCACAGCACCATTCCTTCAGAAGGCCACTGACTGTCTGTCTGCTGTCTTTGTCATTTTATCTTCTCTCTTCCTAAAACTGAACCTCTCAAAAACTGACCTACTTGTGTTTCGGCCCTCTACTAACAGACCTCAGCCTGACATCTCCATCTCGGAGTGTGGACCCACCATAACTTACAGACAGCACGCCCACTGAATTGGGGTTATTTTTTACTCAAATCTCTCCTTTACCCCCTATGAAGAATGGAATAAAAGAACCAGCTTTTTAGGGTCTTATTAGATGAGCCGATTGGCATTTGAATGAGTGAGTCACCACTAGCTATTTCCTTCATGCAGCCTGTTTATATAGGGAGATACATTGTGTACTCATTCAAATGAGAATCGTTCAATCTTTCATATTCAGTGTATAAGGGCTTAAACACATGGTCGTGTTTTACTCCCGTTATGCCCCGTTTGCATAAACCACACCCCTTTTTCAGACTTGGAGGAAAAAGTGCCTAAAACTGTCTAAAATACATCCTAAATTTGGTACAAAGTACGTAAGATGGATTTCTGGTGCAATTTGTATGTGGAAACGGGTGTATTTTCAATGGTAAATCTGCCCCATTGTGTTTAAAACGCCTTTTCTACACCAGATATCCCCTTGAAGCACAATTCGTAAAGCAGTTTTGAATGTATTCTAGTTTTTTCATGTGCCTATTGTACAGTCCTATAACAATCCAATGAAGAATGATGAAACATTACAGTAAGTCAGAAAGGGTGAAATGCCTTCAATACATTGGATGAAGAATCACAGTAACATCAAGGCTGAAAGTTCATTCATTCAAGTGCTTTAGAGCATTGCAAGCTACTACAGAAAGGAACAAGGGCAACCGTTTCACAGCTAGCTTCAGTATCGTATAGTGGCGGCTGCTGGACGGACAATGGCGCGGTATGCCATTTACATAAGGTCTTAGCTTTTGTTAAGCGATCATGGAATTCTTTTTATTTTTGTGGCACATATTTGATAATGCAAAGCAATGAAATGTGTCGGGTTTTCATGCTTTGCTCCATTCAATGCCGGTTCGCCTTTGTCGACTGTTGATATTCTCTTCCGAGGATGACGCATTTCTTAGGACTTCGCTATGAAACAAAGACCTATTCATAACGAGCTTAAATAGAATTGATGAACTCACTTGACATCCTATCTAATTCAATAGGATAGAGTAAGTGGGGCTGGCGGCATGTGCCTGCTGATGTGGCCCCATTGACTTCATCCCTGCTTTTTTCTATACTTGGTCCCTTCTGTTACATATTGCGCCAATTGTAAAGCTGCCCGCAGCTCACCATTCTGGCAACGTTCTTCTACATCTTTAGGGAAGTTGTGCCATCTTGGGAAGTTGTGCCATGTCAATTGGGCCTCTGTGCATGCCGCTGGGTCTCTGCCAGGAAACTATGGGCCTTATTTATCAATTAAGGCGAAAATTATATGACTTTATGCTAGTTTAGACTGTACAGATCCGGTACAATATGCCAGAAGATAAAGCCCTGCATTATAGTCCATGGGGTCCATTTACACCGAGTAGCTGAGCGTCTGGATTCATAGAACGCATAGTTGCACCAAACATCACACAGTTCCAAAATGAAATAGCTCTTTTTGACTGCACTGAAAATGAACCCCAGAGTCTGAAAGGTTGCACAATAAAATTGGGCCAAATTTGGCAAATACACAGCAAGCACCATAAAATGCACCAAGCCATTAGCTATGCTACTTAGACCAAGTCTTACTTGATTTAATCTGGTTTACTTTTTGCGCTTGTCTTCTGACATTCGCTTCATAAATATGTTGGAAGCATCTAATGCACAGTGGCCCTGCGTACATTCGTAAGGGAAAAATAAAATTGGTAGAGCCATTCGTAATTTTTCATTCTATTTGGCACTGATCAGTTGTGAATATGTCCCAAAAATAGTACGCCATTCTCCCTGCGCAAATTAAACCATGCAGAAAAGACTTCAGAAATAAGCCCCTTTGCGATCCTGCATGTATGCTTTATTAGTGGTCCGCTATGGCAATTCGATAGTTAATCCTTCTTTGGTTGCCACAGTGGTTCCTAATTACCTCATTAGCCTCCCAATTTAGATGGGTGACCTTAGATTGTCAATCTAGTTGCATAACGCCCATTGAGAGTGAGTGGCGAGCACAGCCCACTTGATGCATTTGTCGTGGGTGAGGGTGTTGGGACGCAGCTTCAGGATACAATGCAGCAGAAGGAGTAACAAAAAATATACAATATTTAGGAACAAAGAGATGGAAACGAACAACAGTATAACAACAAGTAAGCAATTAAACTTTTACCTTAAAATAACTTGATTCTAGCGATGACTAACTATATACTAGCAATGCCGTACGAACAATATCAATAATGCTAATAATTATAAATGTCCATTCCCGTTTCACAGAATTACAGATCCTGAAATGTGGCAAATATTTTCCTTTAGGTTAACATTTCACTATGACTAATATGGTCCCCTGCAAAAACAGCATCCAGATCCCACTCAGAATGTCCCTGTTTTGAACATCTCATGCACTGCCTTCTGTAACAATATCTTGGCCTGAAAGTGGCAGTGTAAGCCACAGTTGTTGGCTAAACAGTAAACTTTCCTTAGCACCATCCATGTACTCTGTAACAGGCCAGTTGAATAATATTAGCATCCTTATTTGTTTGCACACCTGGCTTTTAGATTGAGGCCGGCCTCACTTCCAGTTCCCCTTGCAGGATTCGCTGCTACTAGTGCCCCAGGCTCGTCCAAGGTCAGGACTGTGACTCTACTATGCTGTTCTCCTCTACAGCTTTTCCCGGTTCACACAGGTCCTTACCCATTCATCCGCTTTTCCATTCTGTCTGGCTCAGGCCCAGCTCCTCCGCTGCCCTGTTGTACCTTTCTACATACAGGCAGCAGCTTCTGTTTTCCTCTTTTCCTCCTGAGCTATCCCTGTCATGTAGCACAACTGATCTTTTATACATGGGAGAACCTCAGCCTATCCACAAGTTTGTTTGTGCATGCTCAGTTCTACAGTGCCGGCATTTGGCACAAATTTTGGTGTACACGATCACTTTGGTGCAATTTTTGGCTCATTTCACAGTCCATCACTATAACATTTTAACCTCTTAGGGGTGTCCTTTGCACATTCATAATGCCATGAGGCAGACCTAATAAGAGAGAAAAGCCAACCTGGGCAAAGGAAGGCAAGTGCAGGGGGAAAAAAACCATGGATAGAGTCTGCAGTGCTGCAGCTGCAGAGCTATGGAGCCAATTCTGATGATTTTATCCTAAGATTGATCCATTTTCATTTGAGAATTTCTTAGCATTTCTTCAATATGGGTCTGTTTTTTCTTTAAATAAGCCCTATATTGTCAAAACAAAACACTACATTTCATTTTCATTTTTCAGTTATCTATTAGAAATGTAACAAACAAAGCACTTTTTCATGTTAATATGTTGCAATATGCAGCCGTGCCGGCCGACTCACTCCGGCGGCACACAGTCCCCTACTCCTGTTTCTAGACACCTGGCTCCGGCACCAACTGAAGCTCTGAGTACAACCAAGACATCACTCAGCGCTCACCTAACGCGCTTATGCCCTAAGAGGGAAAGGAGGATGTAAGCCCCGGTCCTGTCTTAGACTTTACATCTTTTCAAAGTCTTATGTCTTTCTGCTGGGAAGGGTTAGTGGGGCTTGATGTAACTGAGTAGTGATGGCTCCTAAGTGGTAGAGGCTCCTGCCCCCTCTGCCCTGCACCCTCCCCTATAATTAAAGGGGTTGTCCCGCGAAACAAAGTTGGGGTATACACTTCTGTATGGCCATATTAATGCACTTTGTAATGTACATTGTGCATTAATTATGAGCCATACAGAAGTTATTCACCTACCTGTTCCGTTGCTGGCGTCCCCGTCTCCATGGTGCCGTCTAATTTTCAGCGTCTAATCGCCCGATTAGACGCGCTTGCGCAGTCCGGTCTTCTTCCTTTCTGAATGGGGCCGCTCGTGCCGGAGAGCGGCTCCTCGTAGCTCCGCCCCGTCACGTGTGCCGATTCCAGCCAATCAGGAGGCTGGAATCGGCAATGGACCGCACGGAGCACCGCATGGTGCACCGTGGGTGAAGATCCCGGCGGCCATCTTACTTAGGTAAGTAAGAAGTCGCCGGAGCGCGGGGATTCGGGTAAGTACTGGCCGTTTTTTTTTTTTATTCCTGCATCGGGTTTGTCTCGCACCGAACGGGGGGGCTATTGAAAAAAAAAAAAAACGTTTCAGCGCGGGACAACCCCTTTAAGCCCTCTGACAGAATCATATCATTTCCCAAGGTATTTTAGGGGTAACTTAGTAACATGTTTATGTCATGGTTTTGCAACTCTAAAAATGAGCTGGATGTTATAGGGGATCGGGAGGACAGAGCGGCACTATAGGCTGATGATCTGATATGATTTCTTTTTAACCCTATAATCTTCCTTCTATCTTATAAATAATTTTGGCGATTTCTCAGGACTCCATATTAACTGGGCTAAGTCTGCCTTCATGCCCCTCTCCTCAGATAGTCACCTATATAATGCTGGCCCGCTATGTGGCCCCCAGGTTACAGACTCATTCAAATATCTAGGAATCCAAATTTCCTCCAACTTCAGACGCTCCCTGGACCTTAATGTATACCCTTTAATAGATTACTTTAAATCCAAATTCAAGAAATAGGGTTCTCTGCCACTTTCAGTGTCCGTCCGTATCAACTTGATCAAAATGATAGTACTACCTAAATGTCTTTATATATTACAACATATCTCAATGCCGATACCATGCTACTTCTTTAGGTCAATGGACTCCAGTATGTCCTCCTTTATTTGGGGTAGTTCCCACCCTAAATTACGAATCTGTACCCTTCAAAGACCAAGACAGGCTGTGGGGACTGCACTACCGGACCTGTTCGTATACTATGTGGCTAGTCAACTTATACATTTGGGCTGTTGGCTTGAAAATGACTCCCTTCTTAATTCAGAGGCCCACCTGGCGCATTTCCTAAACATTCCTAGACTGTGCCCGGTATTGGAGGCTCCAGCAACATTATCCGGTGGGCTGCTGCCAATGCATAGGCTGGCTACGCAAATTTGGAGACAATCCAAATCTATCTGCAAATTTGCTGATATAGTGGCGGATATGCCCCTATGGCATACTCCTGGACTTCCGGAGCTGTACTCCCTGAAGGACATACATGTATGGGGGCAATATGGTATACAGACACTGCAGGACTTATATTGGTTGAATACCCTTGTTTCTTTTGACCAATTACAAGCTAAGTATGAATTGCCTCGTACCCACTTTTATAGGTACGTACTGGTTAGACATGCATTGAATGCGCAATTCTCATTAGGCAACCCTTGCATATCACATTACCCCTTAATTGGTATATTGCATTCCCAAAGCCCTAGGGGCCTCATCTGGGAATGCCCTGCCATTCAGGATTTTTGCGGAGAGGTCTCTAGCCTTCTCTCTGAGATCTTGGGAATTCCTGTACCTTTGAGTCCTGAGATTTGCCTGTTTGGAGTTCTTGATGAAGAGATCCGGCAACACCACATAAGAATATTCCCGAGGGAAACTCTGTTCTTAGCCAGGACAACTATCGCTTTATGATGGATGGATCGGAAAAATCCCTAATTGTCTACGTGGAGGAAACTGGTAAATTCAGTTGTGCCATTTAACTACTTGGTCTATAAAGGACGTCAATGTCCTGAAAAGTTTGAGAAAGTATGGGCTCAGTGGTGCAATTCCCCTCTCACTCATTATCCTCCACACTTGCTCTCTTCATCAATATCAGTACTCCAGAGGGGCTTCTGATAGCTAGTCTACTTTGAGATGAGACTCATGATCCTCTGAATATATGTTGACCATGTTAATTCTGGTTGCTCAATTGTGGTAATTGCTGAGGGGGCTTAGTTCTCCCTCCCCTCCTTTGCCCTTTCTGTACATTATTGTGCTTTATATACTAAATTTATGTTTTGCTGTGCTTTGCCTGTATGTGGAATGTACATACTTCAATAAAATGAGTTTTTTAAAAAAAAGAGCTGGATAAAGAAGACATTGGTGCTATTTTGGGACTTTTTTTTGCAATTGGAGAATGCGTTGGGTAATTAGGGGAAAACAGGAACTAAGTTACAAATCACAATGTATACTCATTGTAAAAACAAAAATTCAAGCACCTACAAGATGTTGGAATCCAATGAAACTTGGTGGAAAACTAAACCCTCGAAGGGAGGCTCTAGTACCCTGTTGGGCCACCTCTAACTTGGATACAAGATGTGATATGAGCAGGCATTGAGGCTCTAGTACTCTGTTGGGCCACCTCTAACTTGTATACAAGATGTGATACGAGGGGCATGGAGGCTCTGGTACCCTGTTGGGCCACCTCTACCTTGGATACAAGATGTGATACGGGCAGACATGGAGGTTCTAGTACCCTCATGGGCCACCTCTAACTTGTATACAAGATGTGATACAGGCGGTAATGGAGGATCTAGTATCCTGTTGTGCCACTTCTAACTTGAATACAAGATGTGATATGGATGGGCATGGAGGCTCTAGTACCCTGTTGGGCCACCTCTAACTTGGATACAAGATGTGATATGAGCAGGCATTGAGGCTCTAGTACTCTGTTAGGCCACCTCTAACTTGTATACAAGATGTGATACGAGGGGCATGGAGGCTCTGGTACCCTGTTGGGCCACCTCTACCTTGGATACAAGATGTGATACGGGCAGACATGGAGGTTCTAGTACCCTCATGGGCCACCTCTAACTTGGATACAAGATGTGATACAGGCGGTAATGGAGGATCTAGTATCCTGTTGTGCCACTTCTAACTTGGATACAAGATGTGATATGGATGGGCTTGGAGGCTCTAGCACCCTGTTGTACCACCTCTAACTTGGATAGAAGTTGTGATACGGGCAGACATGGAGGCTTTAGTAGTCTGTTAGGCCACCTCTAACTTAGATACAAGATGTGATACGGGGGCATGGAGGCTCTAGTACCCTGTTGGGTCACCTCTAACTTGGATACAAGATGTGATACAGGAGGGAATGGATGATCTAGTACCCTGTTAGGCCACCTCTAACTTGGATGCAAGATATGATACCTGCAGGCATGGAGGTATAAAGGTTCTGTATAGTATCCTGTGGCATATTGCTCCACATATAGCCTCTAGATCATGGAAACTCGTAGGCTATCAAAGTTAGCATCCAAGATGGTGGCATATATGTTATATTGGTGATAAATCTGGTGACTGAGCAGCAACAGAAGTATGTTCATGTTGCAGAAGGCATTCCTGTGACACCCTTGTGTGTGCGGCCGAACATTATCCTGCTGGAAGCCTTCTGTTAACTGGTTGAAATCTCTTTAATTGCTTCATAGAGGCGTCTAGTGTTCAACAAGCTCTACACGAGCGGAGTTCCACTACACACAAGGAGCCTCTAAGAGCCTTTTGTAGGCCAAGGGGGGGGGGGGGGGGGGGCACTTCTGGATCCTCAGGTGACGAGACCGTTCATCTAATCATGACATAACTCAAATCAATTAGATATCTGCCAGAGATGTAACTGCATGCAACGACTTCTAGGGGCTTGATTTTTTTTTTTCTTTTTACAAAGAGTGTATTACGATTCTAAAGTATCGGCAAATATGTCGTACATTTCTGCTTTTCCACAAGAAAGATTGACACTCTAACCACTCTTTAGTGTTTAGTCCTATGTAATTTAAGAATATTATCCAAAATCAAATTTAGTTTCTCCCACAATCCTGGCTCAAAAATGTAAGAATAAAAATGGCATAGATTATTATTTTAATATTATTCCGGCAATCCAAGCTTCACAGGCTTAGAATGAACTAAAATGCTATGGAACTATTTTTACTAACCCCCCCCCCCCCAAAAAAAAAAATCACGTTGTATATGTATACTCAGGCTTTACATTATACAATGTGGGTGGTAGTGTTACCGATAACGAATAAAGTGTAAATAATTGCCAGAAATTGGGTAAAAAATATGAAAATTGAAATATGAAATGCAGCATGATTTTGTATTTCAATAAAATGTTCACATTTTTGATCATTTTTTGATACTGATATTTATTTGCACTTTTTCTAATTTTCTGTTGGTTACATTTGCGATAGCCTACTGTGTTCTATGGCTTTTACTTTATTTTAGTGTATTTATATTTTTGGGGTATTATTGTATTTTGATGCCACCGGAAGCTAGAGATTTGACAGGACTTCCATGAGGAACACCCCCTGTCACACCCCTAGCTCCCGATTGGCTCAAGAGCTGAAGGTCCTGCTACCATGGATTTAGTCCTGAAGTGACCGGTGCTCAGCTCCATCGATGTGACTGCAGGTATCCTGGCATTCCGCTTCCCTGGCGCACTGCCCTCCCTCATGAAGCTGCGGCCCTCCGCTGCTCATTACTGCTCACCGCTCCAGCACATGCAGTCCTACCCTTCGGCTGCCGGCAAACAGGTTCACTCATTAAAAAGGGTCCTCCCCTCCAACCGCAGCTTTCTGTGCAGCGCTCACCGCTCCCTACCACTGCACCGCTGTGAACTTCTGACCGCCGGCCCAGTGTGCACCGCTTACCGCTGCGTCCCACTACTGCCCTCAGAAGTCCTGACCATCGGCTCTCTCCACAGTGCTCACCACTCCATCCGATGCCTCTCACCTTCCTCCTCGTCCGCAGCTGCCGCCTACACGACCTGTGAGACCGCTGTCAGGGAGACAGCCGCACAGCCAATCAGGAACAGCAAGCGGCAACTCCCTGTCAAACTTCTTGTATCTTGCCTCCATCAGTGCTTCCGGTGGCGTCAAGATACAATAATACCTATTATGGGTTTTGTCCACCATTGGTTTGGGATTATTAGTATGAGTGGTAGCTTGCATAATACACAATTGCTCTAAAATATCTTGGCTTATCTTTGTGCTTGTGTGAAGTTCATTGTATACACAAAAGATCAGGAACAGAAATGTATAATTCACCTGTTGGTCCTTTGGAGTATTCATGTTTTCCTCAGAGAGTTCAAAGTCCTGTTAGCCTTTGTGGTTTTACTTAAAGTTTAATTTCACAAATATAAGATAGGCCAGCCGTGTTCTCTATACACAGAATTTCTTATCCACAGAGCTCAAGTCTATTAGCTAGATAATAGAACCTTGTAATAACACCATTCTCAGACACATTTACAGAGTAGCTTCTTGACAAGCACATTGTTAGCTGTAGAGTAAAAGCAATATAACAATCAATATTAACCCAATGCAGCAATCATTCTACAGCAGAGACACAAATTAATATAAATGGCATATTGACTTGTGGTGATCAATATAGAATGTCTTCTTTATCAGCATATTAAAAACCTTCTAGTCGGTGTTGACCTTAGGTTAGAGTGCACCATTTATGGAATTTTTTTGGTGCCCTTCCCTCCGGTCATAAGAAAAAAAATAGGCTGCCTATATTGTACTTCTGCAGAAAGTGGCAAGACAGCAACATCCCCTCGCCAGAACAGCTTAGTGAATAAATACTGTACCAGATCCAAGCTTATAACGTAAATACAGCACCAGAAGCAAGCTGATTACATAAATAGAGCACAAGAGAAAGGTAAAGTCCCCTGGTGCAAGCACTGAATCATGACATGATGTTTTCCTGGCAGGCTGTTTTTGCGGGGTGGTTTGCCATTGCCTTCCCCAGTCATCTTTACCCCTCTCAGCTGGGTACTCATTTTACTGACCCTTGAAAGAATGATTCAACCTTGAGCCAGCTATCTGACTGAAGTGGGGATTAAACCGTCAACCTTCAGGTCGTGAGCGAGAGCTTAGGACTGCATTTCTGCTGCCTTAACACTCTGCACCACCCAAGGCTTCTAAATATAGGGCAAACCAAACTGATTACGTAGATACAATACCAGAAGGAAGCTCATAACAAAAATACAACACCAGAACCAAGCTCATAACATAAATAAAGCACTAGGTTTTGTGTGCTTCTTCACTGCCTTCTTGTTTTAGTAGTTTAAACACTTTCTTTTTGTTGTTTATGGCCCCTTTACTTCTTTATTGAGCAACATTGGTTTACTTCTATTACCAATCCTTTTATTCCTGTAAGCTACGAGCCGCTCGCAGTGAGTATTTAAAGGGGTTGTCCCACCGTACAAAATGGATCTGTATACTTCTGTATGGCTATTACAAAGCACTTTGTAATATAACGTGTGCTTTGTAAATATGCCATACAGAAGATATATACTTACCTGATCCAGTGCCCCCCCCTATATTTACCTGTCTGCTGCCGTGTATACAACCATTCCAGCGGTGTCTCTTCTCACAACAGTCGCACAGGCGCTGTAGGTCTTGCTGGCTGGTCAGGTCATTGTGAACGCGCCTGATGCAGGCGCATGCGCAGTCTTCTTCTGCTCCATGGCAACGGCTTCCCCTGGCTCCGGCAGAAGAGGAGTAGCTTCCCCCGGTGGACCGTCCTTCTGGGTAAGTCACTAGGAAGGGGGGTGGGGTTGGGGTGCGGGCACCGGCATATTACTGGTCTTGGTGGGGGGGGGGGGGGGGTTGGATGTGCCAGGCTGTCAGTTGTCTGGGGGGGGGGGGGGGTTGGATGTGCCAGGCTGTCAGTTGTCTGGGGGAGGGGGGAAGTGCCGCGTTGTCACCGGTCTCAGGGGGGAGGTGGGGGTTGCGGGTAGGGGTTGCCGCGCTGACACTGGTCGAGGGGGTGCGGGTGCCGGCATGTCACCTGGCACCTGGGGGACATTATCCCAATCAATAATATTCAGGGCATCTCTGAACTGATCAAACTTTGCCCATCTAAAGCTTAGTATTTTCATAGCTTCCTGATGAGACTCTCTCTTGACAGACAGTTTCAAATTTATTATATTATGGTCACTATTTCCCAGGTGC
This sequence comes from Eleutherodactylus coqui, assembly GCF_035609145.1. Classification (NCBI taxonomy): domain Eukaryota; kingdom Metazoa; phylum Chordata; class Amphibia; order Anura; family Eleutherodactylidae; genus Eleutherodactylus; species Eleutherodactylus coqui. Next base: position 32,165,916 of record NC_089839.1, read on the forward strand.
CCCCAACTTGCACCAGTATTAGGCCTCCTTCCCACGAGCGTGACGGGCTCCGCCGCGTAATATTACGCAGTGAAGCCCGTCACGGCGCCCCCCAGAGCCCCTATACTTACCTGCGGGAGATAGCGTGAAAACGCTTCCCCGCCCACCGCCGCCGCGTCACCGCCCGTCACCGCCCACCGCCGCCGCGTCACCGGCCGTGTCACGTGACGCGGCCGGCCGCGTCATATGGCGTCATATGACGCGCGGCGGTGGGCGGGAAAGCGTTTTTTCACGCTATCTCCCGCGGGTTACAGCGGGAGATAGCGTGAACGGACGGCTTCCATTGACTGCAAAGGAAGCCGTCAGCGCGTACAGCCCGTCCTCACCCGCAGAAAACAGAGCATGCCGCGGGTGAGGACGGGAGAAATCGCGGTGCGTAATTCCGCGGTGGAATTACGCATCGTGAGCATTGTGCTATTAGGTTCAATAGAACCTAATAGCAGGGGGCAACGCAGCGGATTTTTGCCGCGAATTTACGCGGCGTAAATCCGTTCGTGGGAAGGAGGCCTAATTCTGTCAGGTCTATTGGTTAAGTCCAAAAAGGCCGTCCCTCTAGTCGGGTCCTGTACAAGTTGGGTAAGGTGATTATCTTTAGTTATTAACAGAAACTTGTTACCTTTATAAGATCTAATGGTTAAAGCTTGCCAGTTTATATCCGGATAGTTAAAGTCTAGAGATGAGCGAGCACCAAAATGCTCGGGTGCTCGTTACTCGGGACGAAATTATCGCGATGCTCGAGGGTTCGTTTCGAGTAACGAACCCCATTGAAGTCAATGGGCGACCCGAGCATTTTTGTATATCGCCGATGCTCGCTAAGGTTTTCATTTGTGAAATTTGGGCAATTCAAGAAAGTGATGGGAACGACACAGCAACGGATAGGGCAGGCGAGGGGCTACATGTTGGGCTGCATTTCAAGTTCCCAGGTCCCACTATTAAGCCACAATAGCGGCAAGAGTGCGGGCCCCCCCCTCCCAAAAACTTTTACTTCTGAAAAGCCCTCATTAGCATGGCATACCTTAGCTAAGCACCACACTACCTCCAACAAAGCACAATCACTGCCTGCATGACACTCCGCTGCCACTTCTCCTGGGTTACATGCTGCCAATTCCCCCCCCCACGACCCAGTGTCCACAGCGCACACCAAACTGTCCCTGCCCAGCCTTCAGCTGCCCTCATGCCATGCCACCCTCATGTCTATTTATAAGTGCGTCTGCCACAGGAAAAGCAGGCACACACTGCAGAGGGTTGGCACGGCTAGGCAGCGACCCTCTTTAAAAGGGGCGGGGCGATAGCCCACATGCTTATAGCCGGTTCCACTGAAAGCAATGGGCTGCCGGCGTGCGCTGGATGAATTGTCGGGAAGGGCTTAAATATAGAAGCCCTTCCCTGCAATACATCCAGAAATGTGTAAAAATAAAAAAAAATATACCGTATATACCGGCGTATAAGGCGACGGGGCGTATAAGACGACCCCCCAACTGTCACCTTATACGCTGGGAATACAGCGGAGCAAAAAAAATTAAATCATTACTCACCTTCCCCGGCGTTCTGCGGCGCTGCTGCAGGATGTCGCTCCCTCCTGGTCCCCGGCAGAGCATTGCTTTCTGGAAGGGGGTATGAGTCAGACCTGCCCCCTGATTGGCTCAGCGCTGAGCCAATCAGAGGCAGGTCTGACTCACACCCCCTTCACACCCACTGCCAGCAGCCGCGGCTGAACTCCGTCTGCCGGGACAAGGTAAGTATATATATATATATTTTTTATTTTAACACATTTCTGGAGGAATTGCAGGGAAGGGCTTATATATTTAAGCCCTTCCCGACAATTCATCCCGGGCACGCCGGCAGCCCATTGCTTTCAGTGTAACCTGCTGTATTGCCAGCTCCATTGAATTCAATGGGCAAACATCGTTCTTCTCTGCCACATTGAGCGCATATAGAGAAGAGAACAGGAATCGCAGATCGCAGATAGGTGCGATCTGCGATTTCTGACTATGGCCTAAGAAGGACCGTTGGGGTTCTTGAAGCCTAAAATCACTCCTAACGCTCTCCCTATAGCAGCTCCGGCATCAATAGCACTTTCCCTGATCTCTGTCAGAATGCATCTGTGGCGAGCCGCGGGCGGTCAGATTTTAATACTCGGGTGACACCTGATCTCACCAGCCACTCACTGCAGGGGGGTGGTATAGGGCTGGAACATCACAGGAGGAAGTTGTAATGCCTTCCCTGTCTTTCTATTGGCCAGAAAAGCGCGCTAACGTTTCAGAGATGAAAGTGAAAGTAACTCGAACATCGCGTGGTACTCGTTACGAGTAACGAGCATCTCGAACACCCTAATACTCGAACGAGTATCAAGCTCGGACGAGTACGCTCGCTCATCTCTATTAAAGTCCCCCTCGGTAATAGATTTTCCATGACTTCTGTTATATTTGGTGACCTATAGAAAACTCCTATGAGGATATTTATTTATTTCTTTTCCATATATCTATAGCCATACAGACTCCACATGTTCATCTCCCTCCCATATATCTTCCTGTAGCGTGGGCTTTAAACAGGATTTTACATAAAAACAAACCCCTCCCCCCTTTACGGTTTTTATGATCCCTTCTGAATGGACTGTAACCCTGTAAGTTCATCACCCAGTCACAGCTTTCATCTAACCAGGTCTCTATTATTTCTGGTATGTTGTAATTTTCCTTAGACATTATTGCTTCCTGTTCATCAACCTTATTGGCAGATTTCTAGCATTAGTCACCATACAGTTTAGAGGGTTGAGGTTATTTTCTTATTTTTTATATTGTGTGTATCCCTATCAACTATCATGCCAGCTCTAACTGTACTAACGCCTCCCACCGCTCCGCCCCCATTTCCATTACTTATCCCCAGGTCACTGTTAACACTGTCTCCTGCCCTCCTATCTCTCTTGTTGCCCTCCCCCAGTCCCTAGTTTAAACACTTCTCCAACCCTGTAGCCATCTCCCCCCCACAACTGCACCCTGCCCATTGAGATGCAGCCTATTCCTACAGTAGAACCTGTAGCCGACTGTAGTCTTCCCAGTTCTCCAGGAAATCCCTTCAAATCCCTCCTTTCTACACCAATTCTGGAGCCACTTGTTTACCTCCCTAATCTCCCACTGCCTTTCTGGTTTGGAATGTGGTACAGGTAGTATTTCAGAAAATGCTACTTTAGAGGCCTTTGCCCTAACCTTACATCCTAGTTCCCTGAAATCATTTTTAAAGACCTTCTACCTCCCTCTAGCTTTGTCATTGGTGCCAATGTGTACCATGACCGCTGGATCATAGAAACATAGAATGGTACAGTTGGCAGGGACCTCCAGGGCCATCAGGTCCAATGCCCTGCACAATGCAGGATTCACTAAATAATCCCAGACAGATGTCTGTCCAGCCTGTGTTTGAATACTTCCATTGAGGGAGAACTCACTACCTCCCGAGGCAACCTGTTCCACTCATTCAGCACCCTCATCGTCAAATGTTTTTTTCTAATATCTCATCTGTCTCCTCCCTTTCAGTTTCATAACATTGCTTCTAGTCTTTCCTTGTGCAGATGAGAATAGGGCTGATCCCTCTGCACTGTGACAGCCCTTCAGATATTTGTAGGCAGCTATTAAGTCTCCTCTCAGCCTTCTTTTTTTGCAAGCTAAACATTCCCAGATCCTTTAACCGTTCCTCATAGGACATGATTTGCAGACTGCTCACCATCTTGGTAACTGTTCTCTGAACTTGCTGCAGTTTGTCGATGTCTTTTTTAAATTAGAGTGCCCAGAACTGGACACAGTATTCCAGATGAGGTCCGACTAGGGAAGAGTAGAGGGGGATAATGAACTCACGTGATCTAGACTATATGCTTCTCTTAATACATCCAAGAATTGTGTTTGCCTTTTTTGCTGCTGCATGAAACTGCTGATTCATGTTCAGTCTGTGATCGAGTAGTATACCCAAGTATTTTTACATGTCCTACATAGGTCAATTCCTCCCATTCTGTATGTGCTTTTTTGTTTTCATGTTTCTTACCCAGATATAGAACTTTGCATTTCTCCTTGTTAAATACCATTCTGTCAGCCACTGCGCACTGTTCAAGCTTTTCTAGATCTTTTTGAATCCTCTCTTCTCTAGTGTTAGCTATCCCTCCTAGCTTTGTGTCATCGGCAAATTTGATCAGTTCCCCCTCAATTCCCTCCTCTGTCATTTATAAAGATATTGAACAATACTGGGCCTAGGACAGAGCCTTGTGGTACCCCACTTGAGACATTCTTTCAGTTGGATGTGCAGCCAATAATGACCACTCTTTTGGTAAGATCACTCAGCTAGTTGTGAATCCACCTAATAGTTGCATTGTTGATCCCATATTTGGTCATTTTTTCAATAAGGATGGTATGAGATACTTTGTCAAATGCTTTCCTAAAGTCAAGATATATTATATCTACTTCATTTCCCTGATCGACCCAGTTGGTGATTCGGTCATAGAAGGAAATTAGCCATGCTGGCTCTGGTTAATTACTCTATTCTCATCCAAGTACTTGCATACATGCTGTTACATAATTTGTTCAAAGGTCTTTCCTGGTATAGAAGTCAGGCTCACAGGCCTGTAGTTTCCTGGATCCACCTTATTCCCTTTTTGGAAGCTAGGGACAACATTTGTGCTTTTCCAATCTTCTAGGAATTCTCCTATTCACCATTTAAAAAGACCCTCTAAAAACACAATGAGGGAATTGCTATTTTCTGGTCAACTAATCTCTCAAAAACATTAACAAAATGTAATTAAAAAGTCCCCAAAAAGACACCAAGCAAAACTACAATCGATCCTGCAAAAAGGAATACTTATACTGCTTTATCGATGGAAAAATAAAAATGATATGGCTCTTGGAATGCGGCAACACAAAAACAAACTATTTTGTAAAACTATAGAAATATGGAACCACCACAATCTTAACAAACATATTATTTATACCACAAGGTGAATGCTGTAAAAAAATCCCAAAAAGCAAAAGTGAAATCGCTGTTCTTTTCCATTCCCCTGAAGAAAAAAATAGCATATTCAATACATTATGCTGTAAGTACCAGGGTCCTGTAAAAGCTTGTCACACAAATTATAAGATCTCATGCCGCTATGCTGAAGAAAGAATAAAATGTTATGACTGCTGGTACACAGAGTTGGAGAAAAACGTTAATGGTTCTCGAAGAGGCACTCCAGGGAAACTTTTTTTTGTTCCTTCCATCTGTAAAGTACAGTTTCTAAACGCTAGTTCCAGTGATTCTCTTATTGGGCGCTCTATTGTTGTATTCTTCACTCTGAACAAAACTGGTTTTATACCACATAACCTCCACGTCACTACCTTGTGACTCTCATAGGAATGTATAGAGAGATTGACTTCTGGACCACTAAGCAGCTGCTGTAAGATTTTGGTAGTTATTGTAGGGGGCTATATGGTATAACGCCAAACTGGATGACAGTGAAGAATTCCACAATAAAGTGCCTAGTAAGTCAATTACCAACACTACCTTTTACAAACTGTTCCAATCCTTATGAATGGAAGGGGGAGAAAACATTCTCCAGAATACTTCTTTAAAGTGGTTATCCTAAAATGTAATCTTTTTGTTAAAATCCCTGTACCTACCTTATATCATAAATCAGAATGTTACATGCAGAAATTAAATCACTATTACTTTGTTGCTATGCACTGACAGAGAGTGAGCTGCTCGTGGATTGGCCAATGGGTTAGGTATAAAAGGTAGGTCCTGGTTGTAAGCGATGTTTTTGCAGAGAGCCTTGAGAGGAGTGAGATGCCCAAGTGCTGCTAGAAATCTAGGTGTTCCTGTACCAGAGATAGAGAGAGCGCAACTTGAATTCCTAGACTGACACCACACCGCTGTTGTGGTACAAGTGTCAGAGGAAGATCTGCTGATTGTTCAAGGAAACATCAGCTAGAATTACGGACTGCAAGTGCCAAACCATCACCCAGAGAAAGTCCACAACAATAGCGGATAGATCAAGAGATGTATCCGGATATTCAAGTTTCAGTGGTGTGTGATAGTGAGTACCAACATTCGGGCTCATCACCATTAAAACTGATTGTTTTGACTTTATCACTGTATGGTTCACCCAAAGGTACTGTGCTAGTAATTTGGTCATGGGATAGTGACTGCATATTTCACTTAACAAATTAAGTCATTTGATTAACCAAAGTTCCTACAAGACTAAGTTACTTTTAAGGAGACTCCTATTTTTATCATCCATAATGTATGCATGCATTTGTCTCGTGCTTTGTATTGTCAGTGTCTTTCATGTTGCATGAATATGATGTGTATTGCACTTCTGCAGCACTGAATGAGTTAACTGTCTGGTATGTGAGATGTCTGAGAAATGTATCGTGTTGTTTGTCATGTGATCGTGCTTGATATATGTGAATGCAAAGTATTTGAAAGAGTTTTTCTGTCTTCTGTGTGTGGAGCGGTTTGGAGGAACTGCAAGTGAGCGACACAGGCACATTCAGTTCTGTGTGGTCTGGGATGGAAGAGGTGGAAAGGTATCCTCAGCCTTCCCTGGGCTTGCTTTACCCAGGAGATGCCACTGGTGCCCTGAGCCACTGATGAACAGAAAAAGAGTGGAACCGCCATCACAGTGTGGAGTGCCGGCCGAATATGAGTGCTGACTGGTAGCGAGCTGGCGAGAGTAAAAGGAGTTTGTATCGGAAACAGAACCCTGCAGATAACTAGGACTGTAGATTCTTCTGTCCATCCACCTGTGATTTCCTCCCTGTCGCAACACTTTGTGATTTATGCCCCGTTTTCCTGCTGGCGTGAGTTTATACTTGTGATTGGACGGTAAATAGTTTTCTACAAGTAAAGAAACACTGCGGACCATTCCCGGCTTTGCTATTTAAAAGTTCCCCAGAAGTGTGCAGAGGAAGGAACGGTGGCGTCACCCGTGACAATAGACTGTTAAGGTAAACCACGTATTGAGTTATCCTTTTTGCAAGACCTGCCTTCAGTAACTTGGACTGGTCCCGTGCTACCCTCAGGGTGGGAGATGGTAGAGCCCCGTGACAAGGACCGAACTCTACCCCGCTGTCTTCTAGGCTGAGGGCCCACTCCTCGGACGCTGCAATATCATCACACAGCCTGTAATTGCTGCAGTATTTCTGCAGCTGAAAACCCACAGTATAACGGCGGGAAATCCGCAGGGGCCAAATTCTCACCTAAATGATGTGAATTTAGCCTTGGTTTTTTGTTGTGGATTTTCCACGGATTTTAACCCTTGTATTTGAAGGGTTACAATCCACAGCACAAATAGGCAAGCTGCGGATTTAGAATCTGTAGAGTTTTTTTAACGAAAATTTTCTGCTCCATGTGACAGAAATTTTTGGAATCTCGTCCCCGTGGCTTGTATTGTAAATTCTGCCGCATTTACGGCGTGTATGAAGCCGCGTAACGCCTTCGTCCCTCTCATTACCTGCTTTGTAATACAATCCCAACCGCCCCATTCTGCTGGTTCTTGGCACAATAGAAAATAGTTTCAGTAAACCTTTGAGGATTTTCCAGCTTGCTAACTGGCGTCTGTTGCTTCGTCTTTTTTCACCACTTTATCACAACAACATGAATGAAGGACTTAAAGGGTCATTTTCTTGACAAATTCTTTTATCCGACATAGAATGAATAGGATGATATACCGGGCTCGGAGAGTGTAGAGATATCATGACTGCGGCTCCGAAAAAACACATTTGTACCATCTCGCTTGCTGCTCTCCACTACCCTACAATACGTTTGCTTGACGCGTACAACTGCTTTTTCCCACCAACAATCTGTGCTCATTCAGTTCCCACCATCAATCTGTCTTCATGACTTTCCTCGAGGTTTCCATGATATTTGGAAATTGAATAACAAGCTTATTAAAATAATTGACTTTCACTTGTACTCGATTCAACTTTTCAGTGCTTATGCTGAAAGGTCCTTGTTTCATCATTCAGGCATTGTGTTTTGGCTTTTGAGTATGGACCGTTATCCTCTCCATGTTTACATAGGCCCTTGGGCAACAGAGTCGCAGTGGCCACCTTCATATTTTATAGCCTCTGCTCCCTTAGTCATTTATAGGTCTTACCACAGGCGTAACTATAGAGGAAGCAGGGGATGCGGTTGCACCCGGGCCCAGGAACCTTAGGGGGCCCATAAGGCCTCTCTTCTCCATATAGGGAGCCCAGTACTATGAATAAAGCATTATAATTGGGGGCCCTGTTACAGGTCTTGCATCGGGGCCCGAGAGCTTCAAGTTATGCCTCTGGGTCTTGCTCTGTCTTTTTAGTAATTTCTAGGTCCCGCTGTGCCCTTTTAGTAATTTATAGGCTTTGATCTGCCCCTTAGTACTTTATAGGCCCTGCTATGCCATTTTAATAATTTATAAGCTCCTTTGATAATTAATTTATAGGCCCCGCTGAGTTCCTTTAGTAGTTTATAGGCTCCGCTGTGCTACCTTAGTTTATTACAGGTTCCACTGTGCCTTAGTAATGTATATGCCCACCTCTCGCCCCTGAGTCATTTATAGGCCCACTCTGCAGCCATAGTAAATTATAGGACCTGCTCTGCTTCCTAGTAATTTATGGACTCTCCTGAGACATTTATAGGCCCCACTGTTCCTCCTAAGTCATTTATAGACCACGCTGAGCCACTAAATTATTAATAAGGCCCCACTCTGCTCTGGCAATAAAATAATAAAATCGGCACCATCCTGCTCCCACGCTGTCCTCCAACTTCTGCCTTGCCCTCTTTTGGCCAGGATCATGGGGTGTAACGCAGGTGGCATAATGACATGATTCTGACACCTTCGTAGTCAATTGTATCCGTGTCTTACATATGTTTATGCAATTGAGTGAATGAGAATGAGGACTGGATTGATCCCACTGCTGAGTGCCCCCCGCCCAGGTGCAGCGAGTTCTGGCACCTGCCCAGGTATGCCGGGTTTCTGATGGTGGCCCAGCTCCTCTCTCCTTAAGTTTTATCAATTTGAAACATTTTATTATAGCAGCTTCATTTTATTTAAAGGGATTGTGTGCTTTAGGGTGCGTTCACACGAGCGTAGGCGTATTTACGTTCGCACGTGCGCAGCGTATATTCGCCGGAAAGAACGTTTTTAGGCGATCATGACCAGAGCTAGAAAGCGTATTATCGTTTGTTTCTACTTTTTAAACGATCTTTTCGGCCATCGAATATACGTTGGCGCGTATTTCGGTCGCGTATGTTCTGTTTTCTGCGCCGTAAAATCGCCCGTGTGAACGAATACATTGGAAACCAACGCCTCAGATGGTCATGTATATACGATTGGGCGCAAAAACGCGCCGTTTATGCGCTCGTGTGAACGCACCCTTAGAAAGTTGTTTTTTGTTAAGCACTCCCTCACAATAAGGTGTTTAGTTACTTATGCATTATTTGCTATCGGGAAGTTAAAAATCACATCGCACTCTCACGTACATGCGATTTTTTTTTTTCATTTCCCTATTGAAAAACACGAGTGAAATGACATATTCAGTGATGCAATGCGATTTTCTCACTAATCACATTACACTCACAGTGAAAATGAGAATTTTATAAGCACGAGTTTCTTGGACCGATATCGCACTCACCCATGTCAATCTGCTCAGCTGCTCCCGCTCTATAACATGCCGCCTACAGTTTGGACAACATGTTCAAGTTGAAAAAAGGCCCTTTAAAATCTGTATAAAATTGCACAATTGTTTTTACTGACTGCATAAGAAATGCAATGCTCTTAGCACACATTTGATCAAAATATGTGAGCCCATCCTCCACACCTAGGCAAACCTTATAGGATGGGTTCCTAACTCTGTAGACATCTCTTTGGGCCAACAGCATCCAAATAAATGGCAAAGCGGTATACCTGGCTAAATACTATGACTGAAGCACTTGGGACAGATGAGTGAATGGTGTGAATGACACATAATGAAGGCAGTCACTGCTCTACCAATGCACATGCAACATAAAAGTCAGTACTTCCAACAATTACATTAAATGTGAAGGTGAACATAAGCCACGGCTGCAACAATTACAGTAACAAAAACACATGCTTCAGCACTCATACATGTGGATGGGTGTTGTCTGGACATGGTGGATGGGCCCATATGTTTTCATCAAAATGTGCACTAAGAACCTTGCATTTTTATATAGTTAGTGCAAACAACAACTGCACAATTTTTATGCAACTATTTAAATGAGTATGAGTGCTGAAGCCTGTGTTTTGTGTCCGATACCTGTGACAGTAGAAGTTGAATGGCAGTTATATACGACATTTGACAAGACACCCAGGATCTCCTTATGAAAATAGTGTTTATTGTATGTGCGCTCAGACACTGGTGGATTAACATCCCAAACCAAGTGTGTCTATACAAAGAGGTTGCAACAGCTTTATACAGTGTGGGCCGGCACTGTTCACAGTTTCATAACTATTGGTTAACACTTGAAGGAAGAACTGGTATTAGTGTATCTTGACGCCACCAGGAAGTCCTGGTGGAGTCAAGACTGACAGGGGGGGTGACACCCCCTGTACCTGATTGACTGAATATCAGGCTGCCAAAAAGGTCCTGGAAGCCCACTAAAATAAGTGGTAACATGCTTTCCTGTGGCCCGTCGTGCAAACGGGGAGGCTGGATAACAGTTGGAGCACAGAGGCTAAATAGTGTTGAAGCACGTACTACTGAGCTGGCATCGACGCTTGACAAGTGGCACCCCCACCCACACGCGATGTGAGCTGAACAGAGCGGAGGCAGCAGAGAGGAGACAGGACCGGGGGGAAAGAGATATGCGCCAGCCGCAGAGTGCAGGAGCACACAACGCCCGCCTTCCACCCCCACCTGGTTTCCCGGCGGCGGACCACAAGCGCAGAGGGCCGCAGCTATCAGCAATGGAGCACCCGGCACAGATGTCACATAAACCGCGGTGGAGCACAGCCACTGAAAACGGCAGCAGTAATTGCGGAAGCACATGGAGCTCAGACAGGGGGACATGAGCCTTTAAGTGCAGCGCTATAGCCCGCAGTGCAGCAGGCGGAGGTGAGCATCGCGAGCAGGGAGCAGAGACAGAGGGGTGGGGGGAACAGAACATAGCCTATTTCGCTGAGCCCTGCCGCCTACTGCCACTAATCAAGGGTACTAGCACCTTCAGCTCTTGAGCCAATCCGAAGCTAGGGGTGTGAGATGGGCGTTCCTCCTGTCAAACCCCTAGGTTCAGGTAGCATCAATACCGGAAGAACTCATACAGGAAGAATGTATTAACAAAGAGCAGATGGGGGTGGGGTGTGGGGTGGAATGTATGTTGGGCTATCTTGGTATCCAATTACAACATTGTGAGTAGAGAAAAAACAATATACTTCAGCTTTCTGGCTGATACCAGAGAGGCAATAGCAGTTAAAGTATATCAAGTTTTCTATGTCCTTGTACCATACCAGGATGTAGCAGCTCTTGTCCAGCTTCCTTTTCATACACATTTCTCAGTCATTACACAAAGATGGTGAGGGAGAAACAAAACTATCCAACAGCTTTTTAATAAAAGAACAATATGGTAAGATGTGAGAAGACATAGGAGAAGGTTTACTAATTCTGTCTAAAGGGCCATTTACACGTAACGATTGTCATGCAAAATTCATTCAAATAAATGAAGATGTCCTATAATCCTTATGTCTAAATTCAAAGCCATTGTTTACTATACGGTGGATATAGTATATAGTTTAGTGGATCCAGGAAACTACAGGCCTGTGAGCCTGACTTCTATACCAGGAAAGACCTTTGAACAAATTATATAACAGCATGTATGCAAGTACTTGGATGAGAATAGAGTAATTAACCAGAGCCAGCATGGCTAATTTCCTTCTATGACCGAATCACCAACTGGGTCGATCAGGGAAATGAAGTAGATATAATATATCTTGACTTTAGGAAAGCATTTGACAAAGTATCTCATACCATACTTATTGAAAAAATGACCAAATATGGGATTGACAAGGCAACTGTTACGTGGATTCACAACTGGCTGAGTGATCGTACTCAAAGAGTGGTCATAAATGGCTGCACATCCAAGTGGAAGAATGTATCTAGTGGGGCACCACAAGGCTCTGTCCTAGGCCCAGAGTTGTTCAACATTTTTATAAATGATCTGGAGGAGGGAATTGAGGGGAAACTGATCACATTTGCCGACGACACAAAGGTATTAGGGATAGCTAACACTAGGGTAGAGAATAGAATAGTATTTAACAAGGAGAAATGCAAAGTTCTTCATCTGGGCAAGAAAAAGGACAAAAGCCCATACAGGAATTGGACTAAACAGCAGCACATGTGAAAAAGACTTGGGTATACTAATAGATCATAGACTGAACATGAGTCAACAGTATGATGCAGTAGCAAAAAAAAGGCAAACACAATTCTGGGATGTATTAAGAGAAGCATAGAGTCTAGATCACATGAGGTAATTATCCCCCTCTACTATTCCTTAGTCAGACCTCATCTGGTATACTGTGTCCAGTTCTGGGCACCCCACTTTAAAACGACATAGACAAACTGGAGCAAGTTCAGAGAAGAGTTACCAAGATGGTGAGCGGTCTACAAATCATGTCCTATGAGGAACAGTGAAAGGATCTGGGAATGTATAGCTTGCAAAAAAAGAAGGCTGAGAGGAGACTTAATAGCTGTCTACAAATATCTGAAGGGCTGTCACAGTGCAGAGGGATCAGCCCTATTCTCATTTGCACAAGGAAAGACTAGAAGCAAAGGGATGAAACTGAAAGGGAGGAGACACAAATTAGATATTAGAAAAGACTTTCTGACAGTGAAGGTGATCAATGAGTGGAACAGGTTGCCATGGGAGGTGGTGAGTTCTCCTTCAATGGAAGTGTTCAAACAAAGGCTGGACAGACATCTGTCTGGGATGATTTAGTGAATCCTGCACTGAGCAGGGGGTTGGACCCGATGACCCTGGAGGTCCTTTCCAACTCTACCATCCTATGATTCTATGACTATTCATTTACTTTTCATTTCAACCAGCATAAAAATCATTGCTGATTCGCTCTCTTCTAGCTGCGTCTAAACGCTTTCTACTCAGTGTTTCACATAGAATGTGAAGCACTGAGTGAGAAGTGAGTGATACTCAGCAAAAATCTGCCTGTCTGAATGTTCTGCATGAGCGTGAACAACTAGCATAAATACAGCACCAGAACCAAGCTCAGTACATAAATACAGTATTAGAACTAAGGTCATAACAGAACATTAATTCAACTCCACAACCAAGCTCACTGTGTAAATATAGCACCAGAACCAATACTACACCAGAACCAACATCACATCATAAATACAGCACCATAGCCAAGCTCAGTATAAAAACACAGTGCCAGAACCAAGCTCAGTACTTAGGTACAATACCAGAAATAAGCTCATAACATAAATACAATAGCAAAAGTAAATTATTGTGTAACCGGGGTGTTGATGGGCTACCAGTGGCACCTGAGAACATCAGAGGCAAGGAAACAAGGCCAGGAGAAGGGTGATTCACAAGACACTGTCACATGGAGGAAGATCATCTGCCCTGGCGGATCTACTGGGGGCGTAAACACCCAGCCTACTTCCACCTGGTGTCCCCATGGTGGCTGACTGCATGGGTTACGCATAGTTAAGGCCAGCCATGCCTAGCGCTTGGCACACCAGTCAGGGTGAATTAGCATCACACAACTGGTTACCAGGTGGATAAATGTTGGTTCTGCTTAAATTAAACCTAGTATTTAGGTCAATAAATATAATTGGCTTATTAAATGGGTCTTCTGACAGCTGGAAGAACTACTGGCTACTAATAAGGTAATGGTATAAGCTGCACCTCATAATTAACTGCTGGACTTTGGAAACAATGTTGATGAGTAATGAGCGTGATGCATTATTTTTAGCTCAGTTCATGCATTGTACCTTGCCGCTAATATACTCCATTCCTTGCTGAATACAGTTCCATGAATTTGTTCTAAAGGGAAGCAATTAAATCTAATTAATATGGCCACATCTATGAGTGTGCGTGTTTTGTCACCATCTTTATGATTTTGTGTGCTCATTAAAGATTGATACTTTGGAGCGCTATAATTGGATTTTTCCTCCAAGGCAGAAATGAAGGACACTAATAAACTCGGGACTTCCTGAACTTTTACAGCAAAACTGTTAAGTTGTCATTTCAATAAATGAAAAATATAAATGTTCAGCTTCCAGATACTGAGCTGTGAGGGCTACAGGCAAGAGCAGACTTTCTAGATTAAATCAACTGGCAGCAACAGTAGCTTAATAGTGAATCTTAGCTATTCTTCTGGACTATGGTGCAATTCAGAGGAATGTTATGTCCGCTAACACTGGGATCATACCGTGCTTCCCTGAAAATAAGACCTTGTCTAATTTTTGCTACAAAGGAGGCACAGGGTCTTATTTTTGGGGGATGTCCTATACTTACCTAGCATGAGCTACCCTGTTTCCCTGAAAATAAGACATACCCTGAAAATAAGACATAGCATGATTTTCCAGAATTTTTGAGGATGCAAAATGATTTTTCAGGCTTTTTGAGGATGCTTGAAATATAAGCCCTACTCCAAAATTAAGCCCTGCTAACAGTTAATTAAAAAAGTCAATTTAAATAGTGTCCAGGCAGCTATACATGTAAAAAAGTGAAACCTTTTTGAACAAAAATTAATATAAGACACTGTCATATTTTCAGGGAAACGCGGTAGGTCTCCGCAGTTCTGTCAGGGCTCCTTGCAGTTCTCAGCGCTGACATGAGATTGCTTGCTAGTAACGGGGTTTATAAACCCGCCTCCAGGAAGCGATTGCTCTGATTGGTTCTCAAGCACCACGGCTCAGCCAATTACTGTTGCACTCGATGAGCCAATCACAGCATTGCATTGCCAAAGCCTGCCGGAATAGTGGAGACCAGCAGGTGGGACCCGGATGGCACCTGCTAGGTAATGTATAGGGTTTTTTTTAATATAGTGCAGCCAGGGCTTATTTTTCAGGGTAGGACTTATATTTCAAGCCCCTTTCTTTCCCCTTGAAAATCAACTTATTTTAGGGGTAGGTCTTATTTTGGGGGAACATGGTAGTTGATATTAGGAAAGTTGTTGGCATGGATTACAATAGGACTTTCTAGTGTTAAAAACGCATTGCATTGTATCGCAACGCAAGTTTGTTGCATTGCGATAAAAAGGAGACTTCATAGGGAAACATGGGAGATAAAGTTGTGTATTGCGATTTTTGTGCTTTTTAACATTAGAAAGTCCCATTGACTTTCCCGTTAAAAAAATGCAGCGCTATCGCGTTAAAAAATGTACAAGAAACAAGTATGGAAGAGCCCTAAGGGCACCTTCACACTGGCATTAAATCGCACGATTTTCGTGCGATGCAAGAGTAAGTAAAAAAGCAGAATTATGAAACCAATGATTTTTAATGGCTTCCTTCACATTTGCGATGTTTTCACTCATGTAATGTTGCGAGAAATAAAATCGCGGCATGTCCTATCATTTTGTGTTTTGCATTTTTTTTAATCTCGCATGTTCCCCTATGGAGTCTACTTTTTATTGCATTTGCAAATTTGCATTTTTTTGTGTGATGCATTTTTAACATTAGAAATTCCTATTGACGTTCGCGTTAAAAAATTGTGGCAAAATCGCGTGAAAAAAATGCGTGAGAAAATTGCAAGTGGCAGTGATGCTTTTGCCAGGAAAGTAGTGCTGACGCTCAAAAATCGTGGGAAAAACGTCGCAAAATCGCGATCATCAGTGTGTAAGAGCCCTTAGTTTCCCATGTTTCCTTATGGAGCCTTTTAAAAGGAGGCTGCATAGGAAACATTAGAGATAAAAAAAAAAGATAGGACATGCCGCAATTTTTCTCTCTTGTAACTTTGCATGAGTGAAAACATCACAAATGTGAAGGAAACCAATGAAAATCATTGGTTTCATAATTCTGCATTTTCACTCACTCTTGCATTGAACGAAAATCGCGCGACTTTATCACCAGTGTGAACGCATCCTAAGGCCTCTTTCCCACGAGCGTATATCGGCCGCCGATTTCACGGTTGGCCAATATACGCTACCATCTGGGGCGTTAAAGCTCCAGAACTGGCGCACAAATCTAACGTTTGAGCCCCCCTTAACACGGCATGGGCCCCGAGCGCTACCATGCCGTCGCCCCTTTTCTCTCCCTTCCCCTCGCAGGCTCACTACTGCTCTCCTCCCTGCATGCTCTTTGCAATGGGAGGGTGCGGAACTAAGCCCTGCCCCATCCCGCTTCCTGCCATTGCTGGCTGTGGACAGGGGCAGGATGGGGCGGAGCCTAGCTCTGCCCTTGTCCCACCCTCTTCTATTGCAAAGAGCGAGCATGGGGGAGAGCAGAGGTGAGCCTGCTAGCTGGAAGGAGAGCAGAGGAAGGGAGTTTAGCAGCCACGCTACTAAACTCCCTCCCACCTCCGGCTGCTGTCATGGGCTCCCATAGGAGCCCATGAAGCGGCCGACGTATTTCTGTCCAAAAGATAGTTCCAGGACTATTTTTGGGGCCCGACGTAAAAACGTCACAAGAATATGGCCATGTTATCTGATGCATTGGATTCCAATGCATCAGATCATAGCGTATATCAGCCAGCTGTGAAAATGGCGGGCCGATATATGCTCGTGGGAATGAAGCCTTAGTAGGATACTGCTGACAGTTTATGTAGCAATCAAAATTACTCAACCTCCTTTGAGTTGTTTGCAAAAAAGAACAAACAATCAAACAACAGCAATCTGCATAGCTCAACAAAACTAATATGACAAGAGGTTTCTACTTCAATTCAACGAAAGATACCACTTCTAATGACTACTGCTGTCTCAGGATTATTCAACCTCATGAACAGAATACTTCATCATAACGCATCTCAAGCACACCTGATGCAACTAATCAGAATCTTCACTAGTTGAATCAAGTGTGATTGAGATAAAACATATCAAATACCTAGACTGGCTAGGGCTTTGCTGACTGTGACATTTGAATGCCTGTTAGAAAAACAGCCATGGCAAGAGAGTGGTCCAGAAAGTTAACAGAAGAGATTATTGCCTTCTACAAAGAAGGAAAAGGAAGATGGCTAAAGCACTGAATGTTCCTAGACACACAGTTGGATGCATAGTATGAAATTTCAAAGTTAAGGAAACACTGGTTACACTACCAGGACATGCGAGAAAAAGGAAACTATCACTGGCTGCCACCAGATTCCTAAGGAGGCGGGTGGTCATAAAAACACAAGTGACCGTAAAAGATCTACAGCAAACACTGAAGGCCTTCATGACAAAACTTGAAGACGTACACCTTTACTGACCCAAAACCACAAGAAAAGTAATCTCCAATCTCATCAAACCATATAAATAAGCCACAAAAGTTTTTCAATTCTGTTCTATGGAGCAATGAAACAAGACTGGAACTTTTCAGGTCTATGCATAAGCTGTACGTCTGAAGGAGGAAAAATGAAGCATCCTCTGAGAAGATCACGATGCCTAAACTGAAACATGGCGGTGGCTCAGTAATGAGCGTTGTTGCTTTTGCTTCCCTCGCACTGGAAACCTGCAGAATGTGGAGAACAAGAAGGATTCAATCAAGTTTCAGGAAACCCTAGGAGAAAACATCATGGCTTCTGTGAGATAGCTGAAGCTTGAATGTCATTGAACTGTCCAACAGGACAAGCATCCACAAGCATATCTCAAAGTCCACTATGGCTTAGTTTCAGAAGAAGTCTTGGAAGATTCTCGAGTGTCCGTCACAGTCACCTGACTTGTACCCCATAGGAAATCTTTGGTGGGATGTGAAGAAGGTGTTTGCAGCACAGAAACTCAAGAATATTAGTAGACTGGAGGCCATTGTCCATGAGAAACGGGGCTAGACTCCTCAGGAACGCTGTCAGAAGCTGCTGTCTGGCTACATATCACATCTGAAGCCAGTCATAAAAGCTAAAGATGCTCTACTAAATACTAAAGACGCTGGTCATGAAGGGGTGAAAAATCCTGAGACTGCAGTAGTCAGTAAAAGTGGCATTTTGTGCTGAATTTGGAGAAACCGCTTGTTATATTAGCTGTGTTAAGCTATTTAAATGGTTCTGGTTTAAGTTTTGTTTTTCACAAACAGCTAAAATTTGGCAAATTTGGCAAATTAACCTGATTTGCAATGGCGATAAATAATTTTAATTGCAACGGTATATTCAATTTTCCTAGAGATATGTAGGCTGTATTTGGGTGATGATTACTACATTAACGAACATCCAGAACCAAACATGGAGCTCTGTGTGTATTGAAGGCTGCCAATCATTGAGTGAAGCCGCTGACTAGACTTCTAAGTCCAGAATGAGCAGAAATGTAAATATATAAAATACTTATTATACTCAATCTTTTTTGACAAGACTACATATGAACCTGCTCATCTTCTTCTACTCTATGCTGTCGATCTAGATAAGGCAGCAGGTTTATGGTGAGGGGCTTGCTTCAAAGGAAGCTTCTTATTTTAGTATGATGATTGTTGGGTAAATATCTCGTCCAACATTGCTCCATGCTATAGAAGAGAAGATCAGGATGACAAAGAACAAGATGGCTAGATACAATCAAGGCCACCACCAACATGTCAATCGCCGAACTGAAAGAAGCGGTGAAAGAAAGGAACGCGTGGAGAACATTGATCCATAGAGTGACCGAAGGTTGGATGCGACTGGATGGATAATCATCATAGAATAATCATCCATGGCGACAGTTGATCGACTTATTGCGGGCCTACACACTGTTGTGTACTTATTGAGACATTTTGGAGGTAGAGGCGATAACATGGACATAGACTTGCCTCTTTTACAACCTATTTACATAACCCAAGAGTCGCTGCTCTATGTCTGGATCTCGGCTCTGGACTCTCTGCTGGATGTCTGGGCCTCTGCCTGTCCTTAGCAGGTGCTGGGGGCTGTTCTCCCAGCGCCCTGGGATTGGTTCCTGTTGCTGTCAGGCTCCCAATCAGCAGCTGGGGCGGGGTAAGGTGTTTGTCTTTATGTAAAATCCTGTTTAAAGCCCACACTACGAGAAGATATATGTGAGGGAGATGAACATTTAAAAATATCTTAAATACTCACTGCGAGCTGCTCATACCTTACAGGAATAAAAGGGTTGGTAATAGAAGTAAACCAATGGGGCTCAATAAAGAAGTAAAGGGGCATAAACAACAAAAAGAAAGCATTTACACTACTGAAACAAGAGGGCAGCAAGGAAGTACTAAAAGCCTATCAGGAAAATTATGTAAAACGCAGATGAAAGCAGCAAAGGTGGAGACTCAATGCCAAAGAGTAAAACGAACCCTAAACTGTTCTTCAACTACATAAATAGTAAAACGATTAATATTGACCCTTTAATAAATAATGTAGGAAAAATTATAGAGAGTGATGAGGAGAAAGCAAATCTATTACATAGTTTTTTCTCCAGTGTATTCACAGAGGAAATTAAAACCAGTGTCAGGCAGCTGCTGCCAAGGCCAATAGAATCATGGTGTGCATCAAAAGAGGTCTAGGGGCAGATGATGAGAACATTGTTCTTTCTCTTCTCAAGTCACTGGTCAGACCGCACATGGAATAATGTGTACAGTTTTTGGCACCGATACTCAAGAAGAACATATCAGAGATTGAGCGGCGTTTGAAGGCGGGCAACTAAAGTAATAAATAGAGAGGGTGGACTACAGTGATGGGCCACATAATCACTATGTGTAAAAATATCAGGGGACAATACAGAGATCGCTCCTATGATCTATTTATACTCAGGACTGTGACTGTAACAAGGGGGCATCCTCTACATCTAGAGAAAAGAAGGTTTCTACATCGACATAGAAGTGGATTCTTTACTGTAAGAGCAGTAAGGCTATGGAACTCTCTATCTAAGGACGTGGCAATGGCGAACCCGATAACAGAATTTAAGAGGGACCTGGATGCCTTTCCTAAGTGTTATAATATTATATGTTATCGTTATTTACTTCAGAAGGGTCTGTGATCCGGGAATTATTCTGATTGCGAGATTAGAGTTGGAAAGGAATTATTTCCCTTAAATGGGTAAAATTGGCTATCACCTCATTGTTTTTTTTCCCCTTCTTCTGGATCAACATTGGGGGAGAAATAGGCTGAACTGGATGGACATATGTCGTTTTTGGGCCTAGCATATTATGTTATCCATTGAAGCCCCAGTTACAGGTAAAAACATCACCCTATAGCGATAGCAGTCACTGGCAGAACTGGGCTGGGCTGTGTTAGGACTCAGCAGCTCTGCCAATGCCAAGGGTCATCAGCAATCATGCATGAGCTTTACATCCATATTATACATTAACAATTTAAAGCCCACTATACATGTAGGCATTTGGTCATAATTGGGTTAGGTTAAGTCAGGCTAAATGATCAAAAAAAAAAATCTTAAAAAGTCAGTGGGTTCAGTCAATATATTTTAACATTTTCTTTCCTTTTTCAATATTTTGTATTTTATAGCAGCATGGAACAGGTCATATTTGGTGTAACATTAATATACTACATGAGCAAAATCACTCCGGTCTACCATTAACCTGAGCCACAAGCCATGTATCATATTTGTCAAAGTGACATCTTTGATAATGGAGCATCGTTGTATACAAAGTTCCGTTACTGTGGCAACTTACATTAACGAAGCACAAAAAGACCAATTTTCTGTGTTTTTTTTTTCTTGTCCTAAAATGAGACACAATTCAGGAGGCCATTTTAGTTAAATGGATGATTGCAGAAACCTGCTATGTCATGCTGCTTTATCCATTAACATAGGCAAAAGAGATTTTCTTTACTATATATTCATCTATTTTGGTCATATTTTGGGACCCGTGGTCTTCTGCTCTCATAGAAGATACCTTGTAGAATTGGAATACAGTAGTAATTCCAATTTCTTTGCTTGACATTAGGTTGTACATTTTAAATAAAATTATTGTAAGGTAGATACATACATGGGTGACATTAGCCATTTAGTCGCACAGGGCTATGGCCATGAGCTAGTAGTGGGCAGCCGACGGGTGGAGACAATTGCTCTGCTTAGTTCGGCAAGTCCAGATGATCTTCCTTCGTTTGGCAATGACTTTTGGAGCTGAATGTCATATCTTCTTCCTGGCTCTGTCTCTTCCTCTCTGATGACCCCCTTAACACAATTACTTAAGTTTGCTACTGTATTTATGTCATGAGCTTGGTTCTAGTGCTGTATTTATGTTATAAGCTTGATTCTGGTGCTGTATATATGTAATGAGCATGGTTCAGATTCTTATTTATGTTATGAGCTTGTTTTTGGTGCTGTATTTATGTATTGAGGTTGGTTTGTGCTGAATTTATGTTATGAGCTTGGTTCTGGGGCTGCATTTTAAACTGAGCTTGGTGCTGGGGCTGTATGTATGTTATGAACTTGATTTTGGTTATGTAGTTATGTTATGAACTTGCTAATTCCTTAACCGGCAAAAGATAGGATATGCTTGCACCATAGGTCCGTAAATATTCCCCCCATGGAGTCCCCTAATCACTGAACACTGTGACAGCACTGTCACAATGTTCAGTGACAAGGGGACTTCCTGCGGGTAGTAAAGAATCCCCTGCCACAGCTGTCATAGCTGTGGCAGAAGATCGCGATGTTCTCCAATCGTTTTCAAGAAATGAGATGCAGGAAACCACTGCAATGATTTTCGGGGAAGGGCTTTAAATATAAGCCCTTTCCTGAAAAATCCTCCCTAGATTGTGTAAAAAAATATATATACTCACCTCTCCGCCGCTGTCGGGCTCAGAGCGTCTAGCCGCTTGGCTCGCCGGCACTGTACTGAAGTTCTTTCAGCAGGTGGGGATTGAATGACAGCTGAGCGCTGCCTGCGATTGCTCACAGCACTCAGCCAATCACAAGCAGCACTCAGCCATTCATTGACTTTGCTCAGCCATTCATTGAATTCAAGCTCTTGAAAGCGCCTCAGTACAGCGCCAGTGAGCCAAGCGGCTAGACACGCCGAGCCCCGACAGCGGCGGAGAGGTGAGTATACATATTTTACATTTTTTTTTACACTGGCTTGGGATGATTTTCAGGGAAGGGCTTATATTTAAAGCCCTTCCCCAAAAAACAGCAGGAGTTGCCTGCATCATCCCATTTCTTTCAATGGGGCCGCCGGTAGCAGCGGCGGCCCCATCGGAAAGCAATGGGCATGGACTTTCGTTCACACGCTTTTTTTGCACATCTTTGCAGCACTGTTTTGCACGCACATACGCGTGTGCAAAACAATGCTCATGTGAACAAGATCTAATAGTACAGCCCCTCACTCAACCCAGCCCAGATTGTGGAGGAGAGACTGCAAACAAACAGTCTGCACATGTGAATGGATACCAAAGATGTCAACCACAGATAGATGCGCCAGACTACACAGGAGTGCGACCCCTACTGGCAAAGCAGTAGATCACCCTGTATCTCCACAGTGGATCACACTGGCTGATATCTTGGGCTCCCCCAAATGTATAGCCAACTGCACAAAAAATACTGATAAATGTGGGTGTTAGTTCTGCATTTTGGCCAAGACCCATAAGCTGATGGGCCAATGGCAAGGCCACCATGCGTCCATCAGAACCTACACTATCTCATTGTTAAATACAATAAAATCACAGAGGTGAGACATAAAACAGGGACATTATTCACTGAAAAGGAAGCCAATAATGCAACACCTGATAGACTGCAGGCCAGGCTCAGTCGCCATAGACCCTAGTAGAATGCAGAGAGCCATACTAAAATATGGAGGAGCTACTTCTTCAATGCAGACTAATAGTGCAGCCACTCACTCAACCCAGCCCAGATTGAGCCAACACACACACAAAAAAGGTAACTTCCTTTAGTGGCATCAATGTCTGCTATTGAACATTGGCACAGGACATGGAACCCTGGACAATTGGAGCACTCCTTTAGCTATGGCTCTTATTAGTACATTGCAGGGATGGATCACATATCAGTCAAAATCCTATCCCCTTGCAATCTAGGAAAGGCAATGGCCAAAATCATTTCTGTCTCTTTGCAATCTAGGAAGAGCCTTGCCTAAGAGTTCTTTTTAGACAAGCCGGTTCCCGTGTGAACGAGCAAGTCACGTCACTGCTATCTAGTTTGCTCTTGTGCATCCTGTTTTATGTTTTTTTTGGAAATGGGACATGACCACCCCCTGGTTTAAATGGCTACTTAGCATAATGAGGTCCTGATGTGTTTTTTTCCCAGTGGTTTTGCTGTTTTTCTCACATCTGATTGTGTATTGTGTGTGCATTTGGACCCCCCCCCCCCCATAGGCTTCTATGCAGACTTTCAGCGCGCAAATGTGCACAAAATAGTGCAGGTCCTATTCGTTTGTGCATATGAGAAATGCATGGTCAAAAAGAGGGAGATGAGAATGAACCCATTGAAATCAATGCGTTCCATTCTCTGTGTATTGCGCTCACAAATACATCCTGTGAAGCCACCCTTAGAGAAAATGCTCACCTTGCCTCATAAACATGATAAAAGAAGAGGAAACAGGCGTTGTAGGTTGTATGGTCATTACATTTGTGACATATTGAGATGACATTACAAACAAGTTGTCGGAGGTGAAGAAACAATGGGATGAAACTGAAAGGGAGGAGACACAGATTAGATATTAAATAGTGAGGGGGATCAATGAGTGGAACAGGTTGCCACGGGAGGTGGGGAGTTCTCCTTCAATGGAAGTCTCCAAACAAAGGCTGGACAGACATCTGTCTGGGATGATTTAGTGATCCTGCACTGGGTAGGGGATTGGACCCAATGACCCTGGAGGTCCCTTCCAACGCTACCATTCTATATAGTATGCATTCATTGTAACTATTTACCTGTTTCACAGAGTGGCCTGAAGACAATCACGTATGGTAGATGATGGATTTGTATAAAGCAGTGATTAGATGAAAAGTACAAAGTGACTCTTGAACGGTGAGATGTCTCGCAAACACCTATAATCTTGACACCATTCTAGTATTCTAAGGTTTGTAATGGGATGCTTCATCTGATCACACCCTTATTTAGGTGATGGCACAAGAAGAAGGCATTGGGTTAAGAATGTACAGCAGATTATATAATTGTGATACAGTAAGATGACATCACAAACAAAAGGCACGGGGTCTAGCATGCTTTGGGGGTGGTCACAATACAATAATTAGCTAGAATGTTTTAATGCTAGATCAAGATGTTGATCCAATGGTCAACTTAGTAAAATGATGTGTTTCATATAAAACAGTTTTTTGTGTTTTTTTGTGCAGTTTGCCATAATGTCTTCACAAATATTGGGTTGTAGAAAGTAAGTGAACACTGTTTTCTTACTTATAGGGGTTGTGTGGGAAAAACAAGAATATTAACAGCCAGGCAGGTGATAAAATAAAAAAAGACTGTATGCTCACCTGTCTTCACCCCCACCCGGGACCCAGGCTGACCGGCCTGTATGGCCTTGTCCCTGTCCTCTACCACTGGAAGTCAGGTGACCACTGCATCCAACCAGAGGCCACAGTAAACTCCTGGCATCAGCCTTCACATCCTGGGTGCCATGATGCCAGGAGTTTGAGACAGTAACTCTGCTGCATCTGATTGGCCGCAGTGGTCACCATTTCTAGGGGACGGGGCAGTGGGAGACAGTCAGCTGGGTCCTGGAGGGGGATGAAGACAGGTGAACATGCAGCCTTTTTTATTGTATCACCTACCCCGGCTGTTAAAATTATTTTAATTTTTTTCATACAACCTAATAAAGAGTGAACCAAAAGAACCCACTAACAAATGCCACATTTTCCGTCAGTGCCTGCCTACACCCCATGAGAACCAGCCTTGGGTTTAGGTTACTGGAGCAGAAGCAATTAGCTAATCAGTGCAGTAGCAAGTAATTATTTAGAGAAGGAGTTGTCTAGATGGGTCAATCCATGTAATGACCAGACACTATTTACTCACAAGATTAGTGGTTTACAATTGAAGTAAGTTTATTTTTTGGGGAAAAATAGAGTTCTTGTTTCTTTTCTATACAAAGTCGATTTAAGAATTATTTGCGCAAAAGCAAATGAAGATAAGGTAAAAAAAAAAGCTTTTCCCAACTTTCTACACCTATAAATATGAAGGGCTCTTGATTAGAGATGAGCGACCACACTCGTTAAGGACAAATACTCGAGCAAGTATTGTCCTTTTCGAGTACCTGCTCGTTCGTGAGAAAAGATTCGGGTGCCGGCGGGGGAGAGAGCGGGGGGGGGGGGGGGGACGAGGGGGAGATCTCCCTCTCTTCCCCCCGCTCTCTCCTGCTCACTCCCGCAACACAGCGCTCACCCCCGCCAGCACCCGAATCTTTTATTGTCCTTTTCGAGTACCTGCCCACTTGTGAGAAAAGATTCGGGTGCCAGCGGGGGGCGGCGGGGGAGAGCGGGGGGGAATGATGGGGAGATCTCTCTCTCTTCCTCCTGCTCCCTCCTGCTCACTCCCGCAACACAGTGCTCACCCACGCTGGCACCCGAATCTTTTCTCCCGAGCGGGCAGGTACTTGAAAAGGACAATACTCGCTCGCGTATTTGTCCTTAACGAATATGCTCGCTCATCTTTACTCCTGATGCAAAAACTAATAGAAAGGTTGAATATTCCATCTTCTCCCTCTATATGTATTGGAATGATGTTGTATCCAAAAGGGACGATTCCTGTACAAATAATAAATAAGGTAACCATTCTACACAATCCCTTATTTGTGACTTAAAGGGAACCCGTCATCCACTATAAGCACTATAAACTAAGTTATGGTGCCTAAAGTTTAGGTGACATGAAGTCCGGGGAGACTTTTTTCATACTTACCCGATCCCCTGTTTCTGCGGCGTCCTCCAGCAAAGTCGGCATGACCACAGCCGGCTCTATGGGAGTACTCACCCATATAGCCTTCTGGAAAGAGACATCTTGGTGACAATTGATGACAGGTTCCCTTTAAACTAATTTAAAAAGTTAAGCTATGAATAAATGGATTAAAAGGTCAAATATTGGCGAGCTGTTGTAGATGCCGGACATTGCTGTTATTTATACTCCACATACCCAGTTGGTTATAAAGTACAACAGTCCCAAAATCTAGAATTTGGTCGGTTCAGTGGTTAATATTTCAGTAATGATTTCTTAAACCTAGAGATGAATCTACGTTTAGTTCAATGCTTTTTATAAGAGTTTTAATTTGTGGTTAAATGGTGTTTCAAGGAATATGCTAATTCCCATGACCACATTACCTGCTCAGTTATGCCGTTACTTGCAAGACTTCCTAATTGCTGTGAGCTTTTGGTGATGTAGTTAACAGGCAACAGTTTTAACCCCATAATGCATGATTTCTAAATTTTTTTTTATTAAAAAAAATTGTGGGCAGCCTGAAGAGGTAATTAGAGTTTGGGGAAAAATAATTTAAAACAACTAAATGAAACTGTTCACATTATTTGTTATGGTTTTTTTTATTGCGTGCCAAAAGACTACACTGTTAGGGTGTGTTCACGGGAGCATGTAAACGCACCCTCAGGGTGGTCGCAAAACATAAAGGGAAATTTTTTTTCGACATATCTTTAACAGGAACCCCTACAATTTGCCAATTGGTGTAAAAAAAAGATTGTCAAAGATTCAACTTTAGCAGATAACATTAAGGCCTACCTTAACGTATTCTAAAACAGCTATTTTTCTAAATAAATTGGGGGGTTTTCGCTATAAAATTTGACTGGCTTATCCTAGTAACTAGAGATGAGCGAGTATACTCGCTAATGCACATTACTCGAGTGAGTAGTGCCTTAGCCGAGTATCTCCCCGCTCGTCTTTAAAGATTCGGGGGCCGGCGGGGGGCAGGGAGCGGTGTGGGAGAGCGGGGAGGAATGGAGGGGAGATCTCTGTCTCCCTCTCTCTCTCCCTCTCTCCCCCCCCCCCCGCTCCCCGCCGCAACTCACCTGTCACCCGCGCCGGCCCCTGAATCTTTAGAGACGAGCGGAGATTCTCGGCTAAGGCACTACTCGCTCGAGTAATGTGCATTAGCGAGTATACTCGCTCATCTCTACTAGTAACATGTTATATTTTTAGTTTTGTAGAGAATGTTTCTGGCTTCAATTTTTACTTTGACAACTTGTTTGACAAATGTACAGATCGGAAGATATTTGTTTTGTTTGTGGACCACACCTGAAAAATCGACTTTTAAAAAAAAAAAAAAAAAAATGAAAAAATGAAAAAAAAATTGCTATAAACGTGATAAAATTACTTTCTAATCATGCTTTTTTTGTAGTTTTCTCCACTCCTCATGAAGTTTTTCAAGCTTCGCAAGACAATCTTTCTAATGTTTGGTAGATATCTTAGCTTTCTGCCAAAAAAGTAGAATTTCCTGGATTGTGAGCCTGGCAGAATCTCTGGTTTCTAGTTCAACTTGGCGTGTATTGTAAAACAAACTGGGTGACCATTGGATGGCATCTTACTGACAGTAATTTGATGGGACATGTATCCAATCAGAAAAATCTTATCTTTCTGCCTCAAACGTCCACCACTGGTATCTGTCGAAAGTTCTGAATATATTATTACTTACAGTTCTGAAAAACAAGAACTATAATACTTTAAAAATATATACATTTAAAAAACTTATATTGAGCAACTATGAGACATCTGATACCTCTAAAAGGAGTTGTTCAGGAATGCAACAAATGGCTGCCGCCCATGCAATGTGAATCCAAGTGTAGATTGGAGGGCAAGGTCAGGGCTCAATGCTAAACTGTTCTTAAAGGGGTTGTCCCGCGCCAAAACGGGTTTTTTTTTTTTCAATAGCCCCCCCGTTCGGCGCGAGACAAACCCGATGCAGGGGTTAAAAAAGAAAACCGGATAGTGCTTACCTGAATCCCCGCGCTCCGGTGACTTCTTACTTACCTGGTGAAGATGGCCGCCGGGATCTTCTCCCTCGGTGGACCGCAGGTCTTCTGTGTGGTCCATTGCCGATTCCAGCCTCCTGATTGGCTGGAATCGGCACGTGACGGGGCGGAGCTACAAGGAGCCGCTCTCCGGCACGAGCAGCCCCATTCAGAAAAGAAGAAGACCGGACTGCGCAAGCGCGTCTAATCCGGCGATTAGACGCTGAAAATTAGACGGCACCATGGAGACGAGGACGCTAGCAACGGAACAGGTAAGTGAATAACTTCTGTTTGGCTCATAATTAATGCACAATGTACATTACAAAGTGCATTAATATGGCCATACAGAAGTGTATACCCCCACTTTGTTTCGCGGGACAACCCCTTTAACAGTGCAGCATAAGGCTCAGTCCCTTCCAGCTGATCCACCCCCAGCCCAGTCTTTATATATTCTCCTAATCTAGGACGGGTTTCCACAGGGTGTAGGACAGCATCCACAACAGGGCATGGAGACTCTAGTACCCTGTTGTACCAATTCTAGCTTGGATACTAGATGTGATACAGGTGGGCATGAAGGCTCTAGTACCCTGTTGTACTGCATCCAGCTTAAATGTAAGAGGTGATATGGAAGGGCATGGAGGTTCTAGTACCTTGTTGATGCACTTCCAACTTGGATACTACATGTGATACTTGTGAGCATGGAGGCATGCAAGTTCCGTATGGTATTCTGCAGTATATAGCTCGACATTTGCTGTAACTGGGCCTCTCGATCTTGAAAACTTGTAGGCTGTCGAAGTTGGCACCCCAGATGATCTCATACATGTTCTATTGGTGATAAATCTGGTGACCGGGCAGGTCACAGAAGTGTGGCAATGTTGTGGGGACATTCCTGTGACCCCCCCCCCCCCTTGTGTATGTGGCTGAGTATTATCCTGTTGGATAATCTTGGAAATCCTGCCATGAGAGACACACATGCGGCTGCAGGATGTCCTGAACATATCGCTGAGTGATCATTGTCATTCTTGAGCTGCACCACTTCAAAGGCAGAATTGAGGTACTCATCCCTTGGTCTCCCCTGGTCTCCAGACATGAACACAGCTTTCATCAGTGTCCAAACTAAGCTTGAATTGGTCACTGAAGGCAACCCAGTTCCACTCTGTAGCAGTCCATCGTCAAAGCACCACGGCAAACAGAGGTGACGGTGGATGGGTGTCAAAGGCAGTAGATGTAATGGGAACTGTGAGACCAAATATCCTTCAGCCAAGCTCCTGGAAATGGTTCCAACAGAGGCCTGAAAAGATGGTACCACCTGTTCCTGTAGGTTGGACAACAAAAAATTTGGAGCTGCTTGTTGAACGATAAGATGTTCCACTCTACTGGTGGTCTGTCGAGGACATCCTGAGCCCAGTCACCTTGTGCATGTGCCCTCATGCATCCACCGGTCTCAACACCTCCTAACAGTCTGGTCAGAACAGTCCGGGTGGCAGACAATTTGTCAAAACAAGCATCCAGTTTCTCACATTCCATTAATGCGCCCCTTCTCAAACTGTGTTAAGGGGGTGAAATCTTTTTGATTGCGTCATAGAGGCACCTAGTGGTCAACCAGCTCTACACAAGCAGAAACAGAGGCCCACTACATACAAGTAGCCTTTTAAAGCCTTTTTATAGGCCAAGGGTAGAACCACCATTAAGGCCTCAGGTGGCAAGAGTGTTCATCTAATCACGCCACAACTCTAATCATTTGCATATCTGCCTGAGATGTAATCGCCAAGTTTAACAGCAACTTCTAGGTGCTTGATTGACAGAGTGTATACAATTCAGAGAACATTTTCTGTAAATCTCTTTTCAGCAATAACGACAAGTACTTCCCATCATCCAAACAGCTGGTATCACCACACGTGGCCCAATTATTTTTTATTTGACACGTTTATATAGCACATACATATTCCACAGTGCTCTACGTCATTTGATATTGTCCTCATTGGCACTCAGCCTAAATTTTCCTGTTAGTTTGGTTTTGGCATGTTGGATAAATCCAAAGTACCTGGAGGGAACCCATGCGAACACAACGAGAACATAGAAGCTCTAGACAGATGTTGTCCTTGGTCAGCTTTGAACCCAGGACCCCAGCACTGCCAAACAATAGTGACCCATTATATATCATTTTAAGCACATTCAGCATATTGGGCAAAACTACATGGCTGTGTGTTGCCAACTTTCTAAACTTTTTCAACCAATTGCTTGACCTAAAATTACATTTCATCTATGGATTAAAAATGTATAGTGACTAATATGACTGATCTTCTTGGGTCTTAGATGATCATTAAATGATGCAGTAATACATGTACAATCTGTATGAAGTTAATCATAAGCAGTGAAGTCATTTAGAAATGACACATAATCCTCCGTGTTTTAAACAATGTAGCATTTAACACGCAAAACCTTTACGGTGTCAACAGCCGTAACCGTTCCTCTTAGGTTTAACACAACAATACACTCTCTGAATCACTTTCTATGTTCCTTCATCATCTCAGAATATTCCCATGGTGCTAAAAAGTAACTCCGATGCTTATAGCTCCAGTCTCCTTCGGTCGTCAGGAAATTAGAGAAACAATTAACAATCACTGCCCCAGCAGCATGTAGCCATTAGAAGTGAGGAGGTTGTCAGCATCGATTAATCTTCATTAAGTAAAAGGAAACAAGACACCTACTGTAGCATGCCGAGGATGTTAAGTGAGTCATCTCCATAACTTGCATCTAGAATGTGTCAGGTCTTTTGTTCTCCTTAATATCTTTTTTCGAGATCTTACCTGCTGGCCTAATGCAGAACATTTTGTTTAATTTTATCCAATTAAATACTGCAAAATAAGTTAGGAAAAAGTTGAGGAAAGTGTTTGTAGCCAACTAGTACAAGACTTTTCTAGCTAGGGTCTTACCAGTCAGAACATGGTGAAGCCTGGATATTCCATTAATTAATGGGTTTTCCATGAGAGGTCTACTAGGGACCTATCCTCACGATAACAGATCAGTGTCAGGCTTCTTTCCCATTTTCACGACCGGCTGATATATGCTGTGATCTGATGTATTGGATTCCAATGCATCAGATGAAATGGCAGTATTTCTGAGATGTAAAAGCACCAGCCCAATATAGCGCTGGACGTTTTTACGTCGGGCCCAAAAGATAGTCCTGAAACTATCTTTTGGGCCAGAATACGTTGGCCGCTGCATGGGCTCCTATGGGAGCCCATGGCAGCGGCCCCAGGTGGGAGGGAATTTAGCAGTGTGGCTGCTAAACATGCTCCCTCTGCTCTCCTTCCCCGTGCAGGCTCACCTTTCTTCTCCTCTCTGCTGGCTGTCTGCAATGGGAGGGGGTGGGGCAGGGGTGGGGCTAAGCACCGTCCTGTCCCACCTCCTCCCATTGCAGAGAGCCAGCAGGGAGGAGAAGACAGGTGAGCCAGCGATGAGGAGGGAGGGAAAAGGAGCAACGGCATATATGAGCATATATGTGCTGGGACTCATGCCATCTAAACAGGTGCACAAACATTTGATTTGTGCGCCCGTTCACCAATTTTATCTCTCCCAACATAACGTATATCGGCCGGCCGTAAAAAAGGCCGGATGATTTACGCTCGTGGGAAAGAAGCCTTAGTCTGCCATTCGGGATCTCCCCTGATCAGCTTATTAGAATAAGATGAGGATGGCTGGAACTGTCAAAATGTCATCCTTAGAATTCCAATGTATGTAAGCATGAGTATCATCACCCAGACTTATCACCAGTAACACAGATTATTTTTACTACATCACTGCAAAAGCTCCCAAAACTTACTGTGCCACTGATTTGGTCAGGGGACAGTGGCTGCAGATTTCAGTTCGCAGATTTAGTCATTTGGTTAAAGGGGTTTTGTCATTAAAAAAATCTATACTTACCTATTTCTTCCCTGTCAGTTTCCTTAGCACATCTTCTCCTAGCTGAGCTTCTGCAGTGTCCCGGGTCATCTCACCGCACTCGGGGTCGTCTTGTTATGAAGGCTGCATTCCTCACATCCCTTCCCGTTGGGTCAGTGAAGGTCACATTCCTGTGCTGTAGCTTCACTGCCTAGGAAGGAATTGTAATCTACTTCAGAGACAGCTTGCATGAGCAATCTCTGAAGTAGATCAGCACTCTCCTTGCTGGCCTGTGAGCTGTGACATAACGTACATTGGATGGCAGGCAGAAGACTGCCAACCAATGTACTTCACCTCACAGGAAGGAGAAGAACCAGGCAGCTGAAGGAGAAGTGACCCCCCTGAAATGCAGGAGACAGGAGTGTTACGCCTGTCAGCTCATAGTTAATTTTGCCAGCACACCTTGTTCTGTCCAGACAAGCCAGGGTAAAACAGCTCCTGTGCCTTCCAGTCAGGTTAATTACTCTGTTATGTGTCTGAGAGGTGTGCTGGTGATTTACAGGTCTATCTACCTATCGGCTCCTGCTGCCTGGGAGTTGCCGATTATTGTTCAGTTTTCAGTGTCAGCTTAGTAGCTCTGCTTCTCTGAGCTGCTGAGTGTCGGTCCTGGTACTTTGTGCCATTCCCTCAGTCTGCTAGCTTGTCTGCCTTGTTTTGTATCCTGCTTCTGTCAGCTTGTCCACTAGACCTTGCTGTTATCAGCCAGGGCCTTACCATCTGCCTGTGTCCTGTTTGTACTGTTCGTGTTGGTTTTGTCATCTGCCTTTCCTGTCAGTGTTAGTGGGTAGTAGTCGCTTGCATAGGTACGGCGGTCCCTGCCTGTCCTCCCTA
This sequence comes from Eleutherodactylus coqui, assembly GCF_035609145.1. NCBI lineage: Eukaryota > Metazoa > Chordata > Amphibia > Anura > Eleutherodactylidae > Eleutherodactylus > Eleutherodactylus coqui. The sequence goes on from NC_089839.1 coordinate 32,198,682, forward strand.
GGAAGCGTAGGGTCAGAGTTGGCGGCCTGGACGTGTCCACCATCAGGGCTATCTCCAGGAAGGGACAGTGGCGTGGGTGAAGATCAGGGAGCCCTGCGCCATGCGTACCTAGGCACCCCACTAGTACCGTAACTAGGAGAAGATAGGGGAGGTAAAGATCTGGTAAGTAGACCGATGGGGCAGGAATAGATAAGTATAGATTTATTTTTTTTAGTGACAGAACCCATTTAATCAAAGTTACTGAAAGACAAAGTTCCTTCAGAGGAGATTCCATTTTCATCCAGCATCTGTGGAGCTACAGCATTTACCCTGGTCGGGGTAAACCATTTATTGACCATGATAATTTTATATTGTGTGCACAATATTAAGGACACCCTATTTGTAGGGTACGAGCCATGTCATAGCCTAAATTGAATATTAGAAAACTGATTGCATTGTATCCAGATATCACTGTTGTATGCTAATGCCATATTATCCTACATTCAGTAAAGCATTGTTTGTTCAAATGAACTGGTGTAAAAGCTCTCTATCACGGACCTCATATTCCGCACCTGCTACCTGCTTCATAGGAAATGTACCTGATTTGGTTTGTAGGACAAAATGACTTAAAAAAAATAGCGAACATTTAGAATCCACTTCAGAAGATGTTTAGAGGATTTCCAATGCTATTCATTTGTGTTCGCACTTGCTTTAACCCTAAACATTGTTGAGGAAAACCATCACAAAGAAACCTAATTGTAAAAGAAGAGTTTCTTTACACTTTGGTACATAATGTGCCAATCAATATCTTGTCGGGAAGTAAACAAAAGAGTTAACAGAGATTGTACCTTCTACTTCAGATCGATACTCATCAGACATCCTTCTTAGCCAATAACTTCAATCTTCATTTATTTGCAGTTGTGAGCTGTAGGCTGCGCACAGTATGACTAAATTAGGTGAAATGCCTTTAATTCATTGCGCCATTTAGGAAAATTGTCTCGTGGACATGTCCAATGTTCACCTACTAAATGTAATTAGTCCCCCAGTTAAGGGATGCAGAAGTTCCAATACAATGGGATTAATACACTCATTGTCAAAAAAATCAATCATCTAGAAAGAGTTGTCAGGATCGAATGGAACTTCCTCTGTGTGATTGTAACATTGATATAAATAAGTGATTACAATATCAGAGCAAAAGGAGAATTTATTGTAGAAAACTGAATATTTGAAGGGAGGCTCTAGTACCCTGTTGTATCGTCTCTAGCTTGGATACAAGATGTGATACGGGTGGGCATGGAGGCTCTAGTACCCTGTTGTATCACCTCTAGTTTGGAGACAAGATGTGATACAGGCGGCATGGAGGCTCTAGTACCCTGTTGTACTGCCTCTAGCTTGGATACAAGATGTGATATGGGTGGGCATGGAGGCTCTAGTACCCTCTTGTACCGCCTCTAGCTTGGATACAAGATGTGATACGGGTGGCATGGAGGCTCTAGTATCCTGTGGATTGGGCTGATCAGGAACAGGAGTGGCTAGCCAATCTAGGCGCATGTGACCCTACTGGTTCAAAAACAGGCCTGTAACTCGTACATCCACAAACTGGATATGCAAACCCCAACCTAGTAGTACATGACAAGATCCCACTCAGAAAATCAGTGTCTAGTTTAACAGCCACAAAAAATAATATTCGGGAAAAATGGCTATCCCAACCTAAAGTGTTAGGTGAGAGGATCCTCAAGAAAAAACAAAAGGATGACACAAAAAAATAAAATATACTATCACCATTTGCTATTCAGTCTGTAATTATCTTGTTGAAGTATAAACAAAATCCAATGGTTTAAATATACCTTTTGGTTTAAACTGTCAACATTGGCATCCAAGAAGGTCCCATACATGTTCTATTGATAATAAATCTGGCCACTGGGCAGACCACAGAAGTGTGACAGTGTTGTGGAGACATTCCTGTGACCCCCTTGTGTGTGCAGCCGAGCATTATCCTGCTGCCTCTTGGAAGCCGCCATGAGAGGAACCCATATGGCTGCAGGATGTCCTGAACATATTGCTGAGCTGCCATTGTCTATTGTACCACTATTAGGGGTGATCAACTGTCATATGCGATGTCCCCACAGACCATCACATCAGCAGGGGGCAGTGTGCTGCTCCACGACAAAGGCAGGATTGAGGCACTCTAGACACGAACATGGGTTTCATGAATGGCAAAACTAAGCCTGGATTTGTCACTGAAGACAACCCAGTTCCACTCCACAGCTGTCTGGTTTTATGATTCCTGACACCACTGCAAATGGAGGTGATGGTGGGTGGGTGTAAAAGGCAGTATATGCAGTGGGAGCCATGAGACTGAAAATGGTCCTGACAGCACAGGGGCTGTAACGATGGTGCCACCTGTCTCTGGATGGTGGACAACAAAACAGTTGGAGCTGCTCATGCTTGTCAGACAACCAGATGATCCTCTCTGCTGGTGGTCTGTCGAAAGTGTTCTGAGCCCAGTCACCTTGTGTGCATGACCTCATGAAACCACTGATCCGAACGCCTCCTAACAGTCTGCTCAGAATGGCCCTGGTGGCTGGCAATTCGTCAATATGACCACCCAGCTTTTCATATTCCAATAATCTACCCCCTCTCAGACTCTGGTAACTGGTCAAAATCTCTTCAATTGCCCCAACTGCATGCTGAGTTTTGAGGCAAAGTAACAATTCCTTCTAGGTGTTTGATTTGTTTTTTATTAAGAGTGTATTTAAAGGAGCTTTCAGAGTTTCCAAAAAATAAAATGAGACCCAAAACATATCTCCACACCTGCTAAGGACATTAAAGTGAAAAAAATCTATTTTTGCCTGGCTTCAGTGAACCTTTTATTATTACTGACATTAGTAAAGTAAGACCATGAATTTTGTTTTGGCTTTGATCCAAGTTGTTTCTGCTAGCCTTATTCAGCTACTTCTATAAGGCAATGATAAAGGGGTCGAGATCAGAAGTAGCGCTCCTTCAGTGCTATATGAAAATACTGTGGTATAATGAGGTAAAAGAAAAGGACTTACCCGGTACTTAGTGAGTTTCCCTGGGTGGGATAACTCACTAGTACCTCCAATTCCAAGATAGCCTGTAGATAAGTTAGATAAGTTAGATCCGTGAATCCTTCTTCCCAATCCTGAAACGGAGAGCTGCTAGGATGTCAGGGATCCCTAATAATAGGGAACCCAGTATGGTTAAATCTTCAGAGCAAAAAATATCCTGTCTAGCGCTTCACGGGATAAAGCTTGAAAAAGGCCCCACCGAGGGCTGAAACGCGTTGCTATTAAACTACACGTATTGGTGTAATCTATACACCCCATCTCCACTCCTTTATCCCGTGAAGCGCTGGACAGGATATTTTTTGCTCTGAAGATTCTACTTCTATAAGGGTATTGCACTGCAGTTCAACTGTATTCTATTGATGGGTGAAGGGTCCAATGTAGTATTGAGTGAACCAAACCAGTAATACCCTGTGTTCAGGTAGAACTTTGCTAAAAGTTTGATTTGGCATGAACCCGAACCAAGATTTTAGCAAAGTCCTACCTGAAACAGAGTACTTCTAGTCTGGTTCAATCAACACTAGTCCTGAACACAGGTGTATAACACTGTCTAAGAGTGGATTTAGACGACCATATATCGGCTCGGTTTTCACGCCGAGCCGATATACGGTGTCCTCATCTGCAGGTGGGGGAGGATGGAAGAGCCAGGAGCAGGAACTGAGCTCCCACCCCCTCTCTGCCTCCTCTCCGCCCCTCTGCACTATTTGCAATGAAAGGAGGTGGGGCGGGGGCAGGTCTAAGTTCCGAGAATTAGCCCCGCCCCGCCTCTCCTCATTACAAATAGTGCAGAGGGGCGGAGAGGAGGCAGAGAGGGGGCGGGAGCTCTGAACACTGCTCCTGGCTCTTCCAGCCTCCCCCCCACTGCAGAGAGAGATGACGTATATCGTCTGGGCGTGAAAACCCAGCCGATATACGTTCGTGTGAATCCAGCCTAAGAGCCACAAAAGCCTTGTATAACACTCTTATACACCAATTTTAGTGGTTTTGGCGAACTTCCAGTTAAGTTCTAACTAATTCAGATTGAATTGAATTTTTTGCACAAGTTCTAAGAATCGAGCAAACCAAACTTTTCAAAAGTTTGCTCCTCACTAGTCTTAGGGATGGAATGTTTACCAGCCACACATTGATGGCTGATCTTAATAAGGTTGTCCAGCTGTAAAGTATTGATTGACACTTGTTTACATCCCTAACCTCCCACTGCCTTTCTGGTGTGACGCATTGAGGACTGTATATATGGCACAAGATGCACACTAGACTAGGCATTGTCAATCATGGAGCACATTCTAAATGGGGATCATACTGAGAGGTTAGATAAAACTAATATATGCAACAATTAAAATAGATAAGCAGTAAATAAATACAAGTGATTCTCCTAAAGTCACTAATCTCAAGTCACACACTTAAGAAACAGCATACTTAGAATGCCGCACACACACTCGAGCTCACATACTTGCTCATGTTTGTTTATATAGTTCTTAGCTGTACTACTCCTTCTCCTCCTCTATTTGGAAAGAACGCAGTAACGGGCCATTTACATGGGACGATTAACACTCAACATTCATTCAAATGAACGAATTTGAGTGATAATCGTGCAGTGTAAATCACTCACAGGTTTCAGTAGAAACACTCTGCATGAGCGCTGATGACCTTAGCAGCGATGTCAGCACTTGTGCAGTCATTTACCTGATTGGCCCGTGTAAAAAGGGTCAATAGTTCCACAGATGCAATTTATGACACCTTGATTGGGTATTCCCTTGATTAGAGCCTCCTGTAGTGCAGAGTGTTAAGGCAGCAGAAATGCAGTCCTAAGCTCTTGCTCATGACTGTTGCGAGTTCAATACCTGCATGGTTTATGTAGCCGGCTAAAGGTAGACTCATCCTTCCAAGGTCAATAAAATGAGTACCCAGCTTGGTGGGGGGTAATAAATAAATTACCAGAAAGCACTGTGGAATAAGTTATACAAATAGCAAGATTTATTTATTTTTTTAGTTTAATCTCTCCCTTAATTACTCACCTGTACAAAGCAAAGGAGAGTGAAAGCTACAAGCAGACTATATGAACAATGTATTTAACTCTGGGGTGGAAAAAAACAATATAGCTACAATGTATAAAGTGAAAGATTACTATGATTTGATATAAAACAAAACAAACAAATACAAATAAAATAGGGAAAGATGCATTCAGTATTTCCGCTAATCTCAGGTCACACACTTCAGAAACAGCACACTTAGAATACAGCACACTCGGCTCACATACTCGCTTATGTTTGCTTTATAAGGTTCGTTGTTGTAATACTCCTCCTCCTCCTCTGTTGGGTGTAGTAAGCTCATATTACTAAACACCATATCGAATGAAAATGAAGTATACGCCTAACACATAATTAAAGTGTTTTTCTAAATAGCTGGAATTTACGCTGATAGACCAACACTACAATCCATCTATTTTTTTGACATATCCAGCCTTGTTATTTATATCCAACCAAATTATAATTTCCTGTTTTTGCAGCTGTAATTTTTTTTGTGCGTTCAAGCTTTCACTAGAAAATGAAAGCAGTTTATAATTGATTAGAGCTGGTATACTTGGCAATTTCCTGCTAATCTCCTTTATTGTTGCCTTCTATAAATTGATGCTGCTGAAAGAATCCCAGTTAAGATCAATCTGTGAAGTGCTGTCAGTATTACGTTTGTTTCAGAAGAAGAAAACACCGCCGTATTCGTCACGCTCATATTTTTACCCCTTTTTTAAGACCTGGAAAATCATTGTGGCCTTCGCTTTTGAATGCTCAAGTTTCTTATAACATTTACTTAACTCGCCATGAAAAGGCCTATCCCTAATTAAGGTGGTTCTATGTCATTGTCCCACAGGCTCTTTCCATTACAGCTAAGATGTCAATGATTGGAAGAACGATTATTAAATATTTTAGTGATATGAAAAAAAGATATTTCCAAAGTGTTCAATTTCTAAATGAGTAAATTGAATTTGGACATTTGCAAATCATAATATTATAATTGTCTTATAAAATAGTGCTAAAAGAGGCTCCAATTTTGAAAGGTAGAGATGAGCAAACGTAGTCGGTTTGGGTGTTTTTGCACTCGAGCACCGCTTTTTCCGAGTAACTGACTACTCGGGTGAAAAGATTCGGGGGGCGCCGTGGGGTAGCAGTGCGGAACAGGGGGTAGCTCTCTCCCCCCCCCCACTCCCCTCTGCAAGCCCCCGCTCACCCCCGGCGGCCCGAATCTTTTCGCCCGAGTAGTCAGTTACTCGGAAAAAGCGGTGCTCGAGTGTAAAAACACCCGAACCGAGTACGTTCGCTCATCTCAATTTCTAAATGAGTAAATTGAATTTGGATGCATTTGCAAATCATAATATTATAATTGTCTTATAAAAGAGGCTCCAATTTTGAAAAGTCTTTAACTATTTCAGGACTACCCATAGACTAGAAATAGATTTTATACAACCCTGGTTCTGGTGCTTTGGGTCTCATGCTCCATTCCTTTCTTTTATCCCTTCTTTCTGTTTAATTTTTCATTTTTTTAAATGCATATATTTTTTTTTAATTTCCTCTACGTATTAACCCCTTCACGACCAATGGTGTACCGGTACGCCCTGGAGCGTCAGGGTATGTATGAAGAGAGGTTGCGTGGCAACCTCTCTTCATACAGTGCGGGCGTCAGCTGTTTATAACAGCTGACACCCGCGGGCAATAGCCGTGAGCGGCCGATCGTGGCTATTAACCATTTAAATACCGCTGTCAATCCTGACAGCGGCATTTAAATCCCCCGCGGTGAGATCGGGGGAGCCGTGCAGGTGTCATGGCAGCCGGGGGCCTAATGAAAGGCCCCAGGGCTGCCTTAACAGACTGCCTATCGAGCCATCCCCGTGGGGTGGCTTGATAGACTGCCTGTCAAAAAGCAGTATGACGTAATGCTACGGCATTACGTCATACTGCAGGAGCGATCAAAGCATCGCATGTTAAAGTCATGTTAAAGATTTTTTTTAACATTTCTAGTAATTTTTTTTAAAATTAGTATATTTACGCTAAAATAAAGTATGGGAATGAGTTCTTCATTTTGTTTCGGACGTTTTGATATATAATATGTATGGTTCTGGATTACAAGGTGCTTATAGCGACGGTTTTGGTTGGCATTGGTTTTGGGTTATTTTCCTTCTTATGTATATATTGTTGTTTTATTCTGTAATTTTGTTTTACTTATTTATGTAATTATGTTTTTTTACCTTCTATGTCCCCCATGACATCATATAAGACCTCTGGGGGACATTCACATGTTTTTTGGTTTGTTTTTTTGACATTTTCCCACTGTAGCTGGGGCATCCATAGGAGCCCTTGTTAGAAAACAACCCCTATAGTGACAATAGTCACTGGCAGAGCTGGCCAGGGTCTAGTATGACCCTGCAGCTCTGCTGTAGCAGGGAACCCCAAGGGTCACATGACCACCCCCAACTCCCATAGTGGAAGTTATACTTCCATTTTCACTTTCTAGTACAGAGCGCTCATTGAGCACTGTATACTCAGGTAAGGAAAAGGCAGATAATAGCTATGCTATTAATTTTCATCTTTTATCTTTATTTTCATTTTTATGTCTCAGTAGGCAGGGTTATTGCACCTTATTCAGTTTCTTAGGCCACCTGCACACGGGCGGAAATCCCGCGGCGGGATTTCCCGCGGGATTTCCGCCGCTCAAAGCCTGCATAGGATTGCGTTAACAAACGCAATCCTATGCAGACGGCCGTGGTTTGGCCGCGCGAAATCTCGCGTGGCAAACAAACCGCGGCATGTCCTATTTCTGTGCGGGGCTCTGCGAGAAACGTCACTCACCCGACCGCTGGCTCCGGTCTGCGCATGCGCACATGAAAGAGTCGGGGCCGCCAGGCGCGGGTGAGTACGCACTCGTCCCTGCAGGCGCTCGGGTCGGGTCCCGTGGCGAGAATTCTCGCCGCTGGATCCGGCCCGCTCGTCTGCAGGCGGCCTTATGCTCCTGCTAGTAGTCTAGTTGAAGTAGATACTAGACACTTTATTTGTCTGCTAGATTCAGCCTAGTTAGCCTCCTTCTGCTATTAGACCTTGCTAACAAGCACTTGTAGGTGTTAGTCTTGAGCAATTTTCTATTCGATCGGAGTAACTTAGTTCCTGATGAACTGCATCCTCCAGGGAAATGCGTTGAACCAACATGAACTAATTTTATCAATAGGAAGTATTTGAGCCATTAGTCATTTGGAAACAATAAGAACTTTCAGAACCAATAGGTATATTTAAACCTTGGATTTTGTTTATACTGCAATAAGATAGTTACAGACTGAATAGCAGATGGTGATAGTACTTTTAATTTTTTCGTGTTATCCTTTTGGTTTTTTAAGGATCCTTTCATCTAACACTTTAGGTTGGATAGACATTTTTCACCAGTACTATTTTTGTGGCGGTTGAACTGGACACTGATTTCTGAGTGGGTTCAGGTACTACTAGGTTTGGGTTTGCACATCCAGCTTGTGGATGCAGGGGTTAAAGGCCTGTTTTTGAACCAGTAGTGTCACATGCGTCTAGATTGGCTAGCCACTCGTGTTCCTGATCAGCCCTATTTCATAACTTATTTTTGGGAATTCTATTAACTAGTGATTGTCATGTCTGTCTCCTGAGACCTGTGGTTCTACAGGTTCTCTGGAGTTCTCCTGCTCAGGTTTGGGGGATTGTGCTGGCTGAGCGTGTGTGTCTCCAGTCAGCTAATCACTCTAGCTCTGTACACATAAAAGCTGTCTTCCCAGGTCTAGGTGTTTTCAGCTTTCTCTGTTCTCATTCTCTCTCTGTGTGTGGTGTGAGCAGGTTCTATGTGTGGTGGCTGCAAGAAATGTTCGTGTTTTGGGCTTTGTTTGGTTGTGTTGCTGGACTCCTGGTTAGTGTAGGGACTAGCGGTATAGCCAGGAGCCATGACGTGGCCTGCTAGCTTCCATATTTTGATCAAAATGTCAAGTAATACCTGGCATTTATAGCATTTACATCTACTACTAATCGTTGCATGTTTGCTGCTGTATGGTGTGATTATGGCTCTGTGTGTCTTTTTACTGTCTAGTTTGTCCCTGGCAATGCTGGCAAGTGTATGTGTCCTATCCAGGGTGCATGGGTTCCTAGAAGCAGCAAGTGCACAGATTCAAAGACCGCTGGGCTGCCCTTTATTGGGGCAATGTCCCCGCTCACATAGGTCTGTGTCACTTACTCTAGTAGAAGATAGGGAGAGGTGTTAAATAGAGATGAGCGAACGTACTCGTCCGAGCTTGATACTCGTTCGAGTATTAGCGTGTTCGAGATGCTCGTTACTCGTAACGAGTACCACGCGATGTTCGAGTTACTTTCACTTTCATCTCTGAGACGTTAGCGCGCTTTTCTGGCCAATAGAAAGACAGGGAAGGCATTACAACTTCCCCCTGCGACGTTCAAGCCCTATACCACCCCCCTGCAGTGAGTGGCTGGCGAGATCAGGTGTCACCCGAGTATATAAATCGGCCCCTCCCGCGGCTCGCCACAGATGCATTCTGACAGAGATCAGGGACAGTGCTGCTGGTGCCGTAGCTGCTATAGGGAGAGCGTTAGGAGTATTTTAGGCTTCAAGAACCCCAACGGTCCTTCTTAGGGCCACATCCAACCGTGTGCAGTAGTGTGGAGGCTGCTTTTTGCAGTGTTGCACTTTTTTTTTTTTTGTATATCGGCCGTGCAGAGTATTGCGCCCTGCAGTAATTATACATAGTCCAGGGCCAGTAGTGGTGGTGAGGCAGGGACAGAAGACATATTTATTGAATATTGGCAGTGGGCCTTTCCAAAAACATTTGGGAAAAAAAATCTATTTGGGCTGCCTGTGACTGTCCTCAGTGTACTGGGTCTGTGCTGGGGGTAGTTGTCCTCCTAATTCATACGCAGCCAGCTAAGTGTTACAGCAGGCTTGCGCAAAATTATTTCCTGGCTCTGCTGTGCGTTCCGTAAGCGAAGTCAGCCTCCAACCACAGGCCAATAAGCGGCACATTTAATTACAGCGTTCTGTTTCTGCACTACTGGTAATACACCATGCTGAGGGGTAGGGGTAGGCCTAGAGGACGTGGACGCGGGTGAGGACGTGGAGGCTCAAGTCAGGATGTGGGCACAGGCTGAGCTCCTGATCCAGGTGTATCGCAGCCGACTGCTGCGGGATTAGGAGAGAGGCACGTTTCTGGCGTCCCCACATTCATCTCACAATTAATGGGTCCACGCGGTAGACCTTTATTAGAAAATGAGCAGTGTGAGCAGGTCCTGTCGTGGATGGCAGAAAGTGCATCCAGCAAACTATCGAACACCCAGAGTTCTGCGCCGTCCACTGCTGCAACTCTGAATCCTCTGGCTGCTGCTCTTCCTTCCTCCCAGCCTCCTCACTCCATTACAATGACACATTCTGAGGAGCAGGCAGACTCCCAGGAACTGTTCCCGGGCCCCTGCCCAGAATGGGCAGCAAGGGTTCCGAATCCTCTCCCACTGGAGGAGTTTGTCGTGACCGATGCCCAACCTTTTGAAAGTTCCCGGGGTCCGGGGGATGAGGCTGGGGACTTCCGGCAACTGTCTCAAGACCTTTCAGTGGGTGAGGAGGACGATGACGATGAGACACAGTTGTCTATCAGTGAGGTAGTAGTAAGGGCAGTAAGTCCGAGGGAGGAGCGCACAGAGGATTCGGAGGAAGAGCAGCAGGACGATGAGGTGACTGACCCCACCTGGTTTGCTACGCCTACTGAGGACAGGTCTTCAGAGGGGGAGGCAAGGGCAGCAGCAGGGCAGGTTGCAAGAGGCAGTGCGGTGTCCAGGGGTAGAGGCAGGGCCAGACCGAATAATCCACCAAGTGTTTCCCAAAGCGCCCCCTCGCGCCATGCCACCCTGCAGAGGCCGAGGTGCTCAAAGGTCTGGCAGTTTTTTACTGAGAGTGCAGACGACCGACGAACAGTGGTGTGCAACCTGTGTCGCGCCAAGATCAGCCGGGGAGCCACCACCACCAGCCTCACCACCACCAGCATGCGCAGACATATGATGGCCAAGCACCCCACAAGGTGGGATGAAGGCCGTTCACCGCCTCCGGTTTGCACCGCTGCCTCTCCCCCTGTGCCCCAACCTGCCACTGAGATCCAACCCCCCTCTCAGGGCACAGGGACTACCGTCTCCTGGCCTGCACCCACACCCTCACCTCCGCTGTCCTCGGCCCCATGCACCAATGTCTGTCAGCGCACCGTCCAGCCGTCGCTAGCGCAAGTGTTGGAGCGCAAGCGCAAGAACGCCGCCACGCACCCGCATGCTCAAGCGTTAAACGTGCACATAGCCAAATTTATCAGCCTGGAGATGCTGCCGTATAGGCTTGTGGAAACGGAGGCTTTCAAAAGTATGATGGCGGCGGCGGCCCCGCGCTACTCAGTTCCCAGTCGCCACTACTTTTCCTAATGTGCCGTCCCAGCCCTGCACGACCACGTCTCCCGCAACATTGTACGCGCCCTCACCAACGCGGTTACTGCCAAGGTCCACTTAACAACAGACACGTGGACAAGCTCGGCAGCCTCGCGCACGTACCATGCCTGGCCCACGTCTTTAATTTGGTGGTTCAGTGCTTTCTGAAAAGCTACCCACGCTTGTCAGATCTGCTTGGAAAGGTGCGCCGGCTCTGCGCACATTTCCGCAAGTCCCACACGGACGCTGCCACCCTGCGCACCCTGCAACATCGGTTTAATCTGCCAGTGCACCGACTGCTGTGCGACGTGCCCACACGGTGGAACTCTACGCTCCACATGTTGGCCAGGCTCTATGAGCAGCATAGAGCTATAGTGGAATACCAACTCCAACATGGGCGGCGCAGTGGGAGTCAGCCTCCTCAATTCTTTACAGAAGAGTGGGCCTGGTTGGCAGACATCTGCCAGGTCCTTGTAAACTTTGAGGAGTCTACCCAGATGGTGAGCGGCGATGCTGCAATTATTAGCGTCACCATTCCTCTGCTATGCCTCTTGAGAAGTTCCCTGCAAAGCATAAGGGCAGACGATTTGCGCTCGGAAACAGAGGCGGGGGAAGACAGTATGTCGCTGGATAGTCAGAGCACCCTCCTGTCTATATCTCAGCGCATTGAGGAGGAGGAGAAGGAGGGGGAGGAGGATGAGGAGGAGGGGGAAGAGACAGCTTGGCCCACTGCTGAGGGTACCCAGGCTGCTTGCCTGTCATCCTTTCAGCGTGTATGGCCTGAGGAGGAGGAGGATCCTGAAAATGATCTTCCTAGTGAGGACAGCCATGTGTTGCGTACAGGTACCCTGGCACACATGGCTGACTTCATGTTAGGATGCCTTTCTCGTGACCCTCGCGTTACATGCATTCTGGCCACTACGGATTACTGGGTGTACACACTGCTCGACCCACGGTATAAGGAGAACCTTTCCACTCTCATACCCGAAGAGGAAAGGGGTTCGAGAGTGATGCTATACCACAGGACCCTGGCGGACAAACTGATGGTAAAATTCCCATCCGACAGCGCTAGTGGCCGAAGGCACAGTTCCGAGGGCCAGGTAGCAGGGGAGGCGCAGAGATCAGGCAGCATGTACAGCACAGGCAGGGGAACACTCTATAAGGCCTTTGACAGCTTTATGGCTCCCCAGCAAGACTGTGTCACCGCTCCCCAGTCAAGGCTGAGCCGGCGGGAGCACTGTAAAAGGATGGTGAGGGAGTACGTAGCTGATCACACGACCGTCCTCCGTGACGCCTCTGCCCCCTACAACTACTGGGTGTCGAAGCTAGACACGTGGCCTGAACTCGCGCTGTATGCCCTGGAGGTGCTTGCTTGTCCTGCGGCTAGCGTCTTGTCAGAGAGGGTGTTTAGTGCGGCTGGGGGAATCATCACAGATAAGCGTACCCGCCTGTCAACCGACAGTGCCGACAGGCTTACACTCATCAAGATGAACAAAGCCTGGATTTCCCCAGACTTCTCTTCTCCACCAGCGGACAGCAGCGATACCTAAACAATACGTAGGCTGCACCCGCGGATGGAAGCATCGTTCTCTATCACCATCAAAAACGGGGACCTTTTCGCTTCATCAATCTGTGTATAATATTCCTCCTCCTCCTCCTGCTCCTCCTCCTGAAACCTGACGTAATCACGCCGAACGGGCAATTTTTCTTAGGCCCACAAGGCTCAGTCATATAATTTTTGTAAACAATTTTTATACGTTTCAATGCTCATTAAAGCGTTGAAACTTTCACCTGAACCAATTTTTATTTTAACTGGGCTGCCTCCAGGCCTAGTTACCAATTAAGCCACATTAACCAAAGCGATTAATGGGTTTCACCTGCCCTCTTGGTTGGGCATGGGCAATTTTTCTGACGTACATTAGTACTGTTGGTACACCACTTTTTTGGGGCCCTCGCCTACAGTGTAATCCAATTAATTTTTTGCCCACCTGCATTAAAGCTGACGTTACATCAGCTGTGTTGGGCACTGCAATGGGATATATTTATGTACCGCCGGTGGGTTCCAGGGAGCCACCAATGCTGTGGGTCCACAGGGAGTTGTAAATGCATGTGTCTACTTCTAAAGAACCCCAGTCTGACTGGGGCATGCAGTGTGGGCCGAAGCCCACCTGCATTTAATCGGATGTTACCTCAGCTGTGATGGGCACTGCAATGGGATACATTTATGTACAGTCGGTGGGTTCCAGGGAGCCACCCATGCTGTGGGTGCACACGGAATTCCCATTGCGGAGTTGTACCTGCCTGTGACTATTTATAAAAAAACGCAGTCTGACTGGGGCATGCAGACACCTTGACAGAATGAATAGTGTGTGGCACATAGGTTCCCCATTGCTATGCCCACGTGTGCAGCTCCTGATGGCGGTGGCAGAGGATTATATTTCTCATTGCTTCTGTACAGCATTGTGGGCTAACACCCCGCCCCTTTTAAAGAGGGTCGCTGCCTAGCCATGCCAACCCTCTGCAGTGTGTGCCTGCGGTTCCTCCTCATGGCAGACGCACTTATAAATAGACATGAGGGTGGTGTGGCATGAGTGCAGCTGAAGGCTGCGCAGGGACACTTTGGTGTGCGCTGTGGACACTGCGTCGTGCGGGGGGGGGGGGGGTGTTGGCAGCATGTAACCCAGGAGAAGTGGCAGCGGAGTGTCATGCAGGCAGTGATTGTGCTTTGTTGGAGGTAGTGTGGTGCTTAGCTAAGGTATGCATTGCTAATGAGGGCTTTTCAGAAGTAAAAGTTGTTGGGAGGGGGGGAGGGGGGGCCCAGTCTTGCCACTATTGTGGCTTAATAGTGGGACCTGTGAACTTGAGATGCAGCCCAACATGTAGCCCCTCGCCTGCCCTATCTGTTGCTGTGTCGTTCCCATCACTTTCTTGAATTGCCCAGATTTTCACAAATGAAAAACCTTAGCGAGCATTGGCGATATACAAAAATGCTCGGGTCGCCCATTGACTTCAATGGGGTTCGTTACTCGAAACGAACCCTCGAGCATCGCGATAATTTCGTCCCGAGTAACGAGCACCCGAGCATTTTGGTGCTCGCTCATCTCTAGTGTTAAACTGTGGTAGTTTTACCTGGTGTTCCCTATCATTCTGCGTCCCATTCATGTGGACCTGGTGCTCACTTGCCCACATGAACGTAACAGGGATCTACAGTTGTTTGTCATAATTGCTCCATGTCTGTCCACTATTACGTTACCCCTAGGATTCTCATCACTTGATTTTTGGTCAGGTGACTAGGGACACCCTTGTTATTTTTAGGAGTTAGTCCTAAACTCTATACTTTAATTTAATTGAGTTTTAAGGTGTTTATTCGGTGAAGGGCTATACGTTTACAATAGAATTATCTGTCTCAGTGATTGCTGTTTAGCAAAAGAAAAACAAGCCCTCATGCAGCTCTGTCAGTGGAAAATTAAAAAAAAGTTATGGCTTTTGGAAGACTCAAATGGAAAAATAAAAACAGAACAAAAAATTTCACTTCTTTGAATGGTGATTATTACTTGATTACTCTACCCTATATTCTAGTAACTGTGAAATCTCACCTGCATTTCCTTATTTCTTTAGCTTTTTCTTGTTTCTAATATAACATTCCTGCACCTCTGCTTCTCTACTACTATTCTAGACATGGCAATTGTCCCTTGGTTCAATCAGTACTTCAGCAAAATGAACTTAATTTCTTAAGATATTGTGCGTCATGCTTTCCAATTGATGATCCTCAAGTAGCCCTTCTTTCTGGCCCTTCACATTGTATAATCAGGTAAATTGTAGCGTTTCCCTAATAACCTCTTGATGTCGCCCTATTGCACTTTGGTCTGCCCTCTTTTATTTATTACAATAATATTCATGAATGGCTAGTATCTCAAATTATGTCTAGTTTGTATTTCTTCTCATGTGCCTATTACTAATCACTCACGCTAATCGCTATGATCATAGCACTTTCATTGTCCACTTAGGAAGCTATTGACTAGATTACCATTTACATGCTATGGGTTCACGATGAATAAATTACCAAGAAACATTTCCTGAACTGTATAGTCTATTTTTGACCAAGGAGCCAGAGAACATACATCAATATCTATCTATGCTAAAAGTCAAAAGTTTTAGAACACCTGAATTTTTCCAGTTTTTATTAATATTTACACAGTTTAATATCTCTGATGTACTTTGAAATGAAAGCTCAGAACAGATAAACAAGTTAAAATGAGACTGAAAGTTAAATGGATTAACTTTGTTTCACTAAATTAATTCTCGATTTTTGACTCCTCATAGTAGCCCCCTCTAGCTGATATAACAGCTTCACACAATCAAGACATTCTTTCTGCAACTGCATTCACATATTGTTCAGAAATTTCTTCCCAATATTGTTACAGAAGTTCCCACAAATGTGCTGCACTTGTAAGTTTTTTTTTGCTTTCACCTTTCTGTCAAGTTCATCTCAAACAAGCTCAATGAGGTTTAAGTCTGAAGATTATGCAGGTCATTCCAATCTTTCAAGCCTACTGACTTCTTGTCATCTTACATAGTTCTGATATAACTTGGAAGTATGTTTTGGATCATTTTCTTGCTGTAATATGAACTGCTCACCAACTAGGTGTAAGCCAGAGGGTTTGCTTGGTGTATCAAAATGCTGTGGTAGCCCTTTTTATCCAGTGTGCCAGTTACCCTGTGCAAGTTGCCAACTCTGGATCCAGGAAAAAAAAAATCAAACTATCATGCTTCCTTCTCCATGTTTGACAGTTGGTGTCACACACTGAGGAACCTTCCACCTACTCGACAACCTACAAAACCCCACATGATGTATTAGAGATGTCAAATTTTGATTCATCAGTCCATAAGACCTTCTTCTACTCTTCAGTAGTCCACTGGAGGTGCTTCTTAGTCTAGGCAAGTCTTTTTTTATTTTGCAATCTGGCTTCACACGAGCATATTTTTGTGCGTGCATACGCACGCACAAAAACACGCTTCTATTTGCAGCAATGCATTCACTTTGGTGAGTGCACATGTCCGTACTTTACAGGCGTGTGCCTGCAAAGATAGGACATGCATGCACCATAGGGAGTGCACGCATTGTTTTCAATGGAGCCGCGGCTGCTGCCGGCGGCTCCATTGAAGACAATGGTCTGCCGGCACCACTGAACTGTTTTTCAGGGAAGAGCTTTACATATAAGCTCTTCCCTGAAAAAGAAAAATTTTAGTGTAAAAAAAATAAAAAATATACTTACCTGTCCACCTCTGCAGTGTCCCCCGCGGGTATGAAGAACACATCTGCCGCATGCAGAAGCAGCTGAAGCAAGGTGAGTATCTATTTTTTTTGTTTTTTAAAACCACTTTTACTTGATTTTCAGGGAAGGGCTTATATTTAAAGCCCTTCCCTGAAATCAATTGCCGGCAGCAGGATCCTCTACCACAGCTGGTATGTGTGACAGCTGTGGTAGAGAATTGAAGAATTCCTCTGCTGCATCTGTCACCTTAAAATATGTTAAAGCTATAAATAAGGTTCAGTAGTGAAATTTTTTTTATTATGAAATGAAACACTAGAACAAAGGAGCACAATCTGAGATTAGATGGAGGAAAGATCAGAAGCAATGTCAAAAATATTTATCTAAAAGAGTAGTAGATACTTAGAACATATGACCAGCGATTGTTGTATAAAAATCAACATTAAGTGAAGTAAAGCATGCCTGGGATAAGCATACATCCAACCGAGGAGAAAAACAAAAAGGAAATAATTAGAGATGAGCGAACGTACTCGGATAAGCACTACTCGTCCGAGTAATGTGCTTTATCCGAGTACCTCCCCGCTCGTGCTGAAAGATTCGGGACGCGCTGCGGAGCGGGGAGCTGCAGGGGAGAGCGGGGAGGAACGGAGGGGAGATCTTTCTCTCCTTCTCTCCCGCCCGCTCTGCCCCGCTCCCCGCTGCGACTCACCTGTCAGCAGCGGAGCGCCCCGAATCTTTCAGCACGAGTACAGCGGTACTCGGATAAGGCACATTACTTGGACGAGTAGTGCTTATCCGAGTACGTTTGCTCATCTCTAGAAATAATATCAGGGCAGACTAGATGGACCATGTGCTCTTTTTCTATTGGTTTTCCTCTATATTTCTCTGTTGAAAAAAATATGTGCAAAAATGGAAGTTTAGTCTATGCTGTAATGCCAATTTGAAAACTCTTTGCAAAATGAACCTTCATATGGATGGGAAAACCAGAAAAACAAAGTTAAAACAAAATTGTTTTTCTTAGAAATGTGGTTTGAAAATAAGTCATTTTGTGATAACGGGTTGTTTGTGTTTTGTATGCTTTCTTTTCAGAAGGACCAAAACAACATGACATTTACAAGAGGAGGTTTAATTGAGGAGAAGTGCGGAATCTTGATGGTGCTAGCAAAACTGAACAATATTCAAATCCCCAGTAGCTGCATACTGCTTTACAGCCGTCTTAAAGACAATGCATTTTAAAGAAGAGGAATATTAACCTTTCTCAAAACAAATTTTGCATACGGAGTGTGAAATCTGTCACCGAGTCTCGTCTTGTCATTGTTGTATATGAATACATTTACAGTAATAGGAAAATGCTGTTTGTGTTCCGAACCTGGAAGTATTTAAATTCAGCAAGAAAAACTTATAGTATTTGGCATCTCATCAGTTTTTCTGAACATTGCAAGACTTTTTATCTTATTGCTACTCTGTTGTTCCCCAGGATGAAAACTCCAATTGACAAAAGAAGAAAGTAGAATCATAACACAACTCATGCTGAAGACAACCAGCCAAAACCCAGGTTTGAGCCAGGGACCTTTGAGATCTTCAGTCTACTGGTCTCCCACTGCACATCTGGATTTTGCATGCGGTGACCCTGCGTATCTTCGCTTTTCTGTATTGCGATGATCGGGGATGCTCACCGTCGGTCATGCGCAGTACAGATTTTTATTTTTGTTTTTTTCTGCCCTGTTGATAGGCAATGATACAGGTACCCGTGGCCTATCCGCAATGACAATTGCAGATGGGCTGCGAGTCAGATGGCTTCCATTGACTTCAATGGAAGCCGTCCGTGCTATCTGCTAACCTGAGTGGATATGTGAATGTTCTATTTTATCAATGTGTGCGGAATACCATGGGTCGTCTGTGTGGTTGACTATCATGGATTCTGCAATTGCAATCCAATCATGTGAGACCGGCCTTAGGGCGGACACTCACTGGCATTTGTTTCTCTATTGCGCTGCGAGAGCAAGTGAAAACTCTCGCCTCGCAGTGCGAGAAAAAAACCCCGGATGTCGCCGGGATATTGCCAGTCCCTTCAATGGGGCCAGCGGCAGCAGCGCTAGCCCCATTGAAAAGATATATGGAGAATACTGCGGACTTCTGCCACAGCTGTCACAGCTATGATAGCTGTGACAGCTGTGGCAGAAGTGCAGCATGTTATCGGCGCTGCTGCCGGTCCCATTGAAAGCAGTGGTTTTTGGCAAAACGACTTTTGGGGAAGGGCTTGAAATATAAGCCCTTCCCTGAAAATTATCAATAAGTGGTTAAAAAAGTAATAAAAAAGTACTCATCTCTCCGCCGCTCACATGCGTCCTCCGGCTGGCACCCCAACACTGCTATCCAGCACTTTCAATTTAAAAATCCCCGCCTCCTGAAAAGGCTGTGCTGATTGGCTGAGCGCTCAGCCAATAACAGCTAGTGCTTAGCTATTGGCTGAGTGCTCAGCCAATTACAGATAATGCTTAGCCATTCATGAATAGCTAAGATAGTGCTATTCATGAATGAATAGCTAAGCACTATCTTTAATTGGCTGAGCGCTCAGCCAATAGCTAAGCACTAGCTGTTATTGGGTGAGCACTCAGCCAATCAGCACAGCCCCTTCAGGAGGCGGGGATTTTTAAATCCCTGCCTGCTGAAAGTGCTGGATAGCAGTGTCGGGGAGCCAGCCGGAGCACGTGTGTGAGTGGCGGAGAGGTGAGTACTTTTTAAAAACTTTTTAAACCACTTATTGATGATTTTCAGGGAAGGGTTTATATTTCAAGCCCTTCCCCGAAAATCATACTGCTGGGTTTGCCAAAAACCACTGCTTTTAATGGGACCGGCAGCAGCGCCGATCCCATTGAAAGCAATAGGATAGCATGCTGCACTTCTGCCACAGCTGTCACAGCTGTGACAGCTGTGGCAGAAGTCTGCGGTATTCTCCATATCTTTTCAATGGGGCTAGCGCTGCTGCCACTGGCCCCATTGCAAAGACTGGCAATATCCCGGTCTCATTCCGGCGTCTTTCTTGCGCTGCGAGGCAAGTGTTTTCACTAGCTCTCGCAGCGCAAGATAGAAAATAACGCCAGTGGGTGTCCGCCCTAAGTCTAACATTTTCCTAGCTGAGCTATTTTGGCATGGTTTCTGAATTTTTCAAAACTTTTTAACCTATCGCTAGTCTGAAGAAGAGAGAAACCATAACTTTTAAACAACTCATGCTCAATACAACTTGCAGAAATCAGGATCCTTTAGATTTTCAGTCTAATGCTCTCCCAACTGAGCTATTTTAGCATGGTGCATAGATTTTTTTTAAAATTTCCAAGACTTTTTAATTCAGCACTAGGTGGTGACACACCACTGTTTTTCAATAAAAAAAAATCAAAGCCAGCGCCTCCAAAAATTAAATGCGTGGGTGCATGTACACCACTGCTGCAGCAATACAGTACAAGTAAACACGTGGCAACAGCATTCATACACATTTAATATCTGAATGAATATGCATAACTGTTATATACCCTATTAACCACATAAAAATGCAAAGTTCTGCATAGTTTGATCAAAACATGTGGGCCCATCTGCCATGTTTAAATGATCATTTGGCTTTGGATGGGTTTCTAACTCTAACAGGCACCTCTGTCTGGGCATAATACTCAGTGGATCCAGGGAAAGCAGGATACCAGGTTTTAAAGTCTAATTAAATGTCCTAGAATAGATCAGTGAATGGAGTGAAAGACAAAAGTGGAAGCAGTCATTCTTCACCAAATGCTTCTATTGTATGGTTGCAGCCATGGTATATAGGCACCTTCACATTTAATTTATTTGTTGGAGGCGATGGCTCTTTGTTGCATTTGCAGATGTAACATCTTATGGATGTATACTACTGGTCAAAAGGTTTGGAACATGTATATACTGTTTCATATCTCAAATGTACTTAGAAATGAAAGCACAGAATAAACAAACAAGTTAGGATAACTGAAAATAATGGATTCAGCAAAATAAATCTAGATTTTTGACTCTTCCCAGTTGCCCCCATTGTTGCAGATGTTCCCACAATTGTGCTGCACTTGTAGGTTGCTTTGCTTTCAGCTTTCTGTCTAGTTCATCCCAAAACAAGATCAATAGGGTTTAAGTCTGGGGACTGTGCAGGCCATTTTATTCTTTAAAGCCTACCTTTTTCTTCTTGTCTTCTTAAGTAGTTCTGGCATAAGCAAGAAGTATGTTTCTGATCATTGTCTTGCTGAATTAAGGACCCCTGACTAACTAGGCGTATACCAGTGGTCATTGTATGGTATATCCAAATTCTGTGGTAGCCCTTTTTGTCCTGTGTGCCAGTCACCCTGTGCAAGCTACCAAATCTGGATCCAGCAAAAGAGCTCCAGACCACCATGCTTCCTTCTCAATCTTTGACAGTTGGAGTCACACACTCAGGAACCATCTTTTAATCTACTCTACGGCATACAGAAACCCCGCATGATGTAACAAAGATGTCAAATTTTGATTTAACAGTCCATAAGACATTCTTAAAACTCTTCAGTAGTCCACTGGAGGTGCTGCTTGGCCCATGCAAGTCTTTTTTTATTTTGCAATCTTAGCAGTGGTTTTCTTACAGATCCTCTACCGGTCACACATGCAGATAGAAGTCTTCTCTTCACAGTTGAAATGAAACTTGTTTATCCTTCAGTTTCCAAATGCCTTTTGATGGTAAAGAAAACTATTCTGACTGCCACCTTGACTTTTTTGCCAATTTATCTATAGGACAGACCTACATTTCTAAAAGGTTATAATTTTCTGTCTGTCTTTGGTTAATTGTTTTTTTTTCCTATTATCATAACAATTTTCTCTTTTTCTGAAGAGCAAATCCTACCCTACTGGGCGTTGTGATGCAGTCTGTTCCGACACTTGTTATATAAAATTAGAGGGTTTGAAAGTAATCTACAAAAGTTGAGACACCTGTAGGAATATATTGCATCCAATTTCTTAATTTGCCATAATAACCATATTTTGCTTCCTGTGCTGCAGTGCAGCTGTCCTTCATATACCCTGAAAAAAGCCCTTTGGTTGAAATCATAAATTCAGACTATTGTTGCCTTTTGTATGTTTTTAACTTACTTTTGAACCTTTGAACAATTTCACATTATTTGCCAGACTTGAACTGTGTTAATGTAAACATAATTGGAAAAATTGATATTTGTAGACAGATATTAGGTCTCCTCTCAGCCATCTTTTTTGCAAGCTAAACATTCACAGATCCTTTAACAGTTCCTCATAGGACATGATTTTCAGATCACTCACCATCTTGATAACTCTTCTCTGAACTTGCTCCAGTTTGTTTATGTCTTTTTTAAAGTGGGGTGCCCAGAACTGGACACAGTATTCCAGATTAGGTCTGACCAAAGGAAAAGTAGAGGGGGATCTAGAGCCTAGATAGATCTAGAGCCTATGCTTCTTTTAATACATCCCAGAATTGTGTCTGTCTTTTTTGCTGCTGCATCACACTCTCGACTCATGTTCAGTCTGTGATCTTTTAGCCTACCCAAGTCTTTTTTACATGTACTGTTGCTTAACCCAATTCCTCCCATTCTGTATGTGCTTTTTTAATTTTTCTTGCCCAGATGTAGGACTTTCTCCTTGTTAAATACCATTCTGCTAGTCGCCGCCCACTGTTCAAGCTTTTCTAGATCTATTTGAATTCTCTCTCTTCCCTAGTGTTAGCTATTCCTCCTAGCTTTGTGTCGTCTGCAAATTTGATCAGTTTCTCATAAATTCCCTCCTCCAGATCATTTACAAAAATGTTGAACAACACTAGGCCTGGGACAGAGCCTTGTGGTACCCCATTGATACATTCTTCCACTTGGATATGCAGCTATTTATGACCACTCTTTAAGCCAGTTGTGAATCCACCTATCAGTTGCCTTGGCAATCCCATATTTGGTCATTTTTTCCATAAGTATGGTATGAGATACTTTGTCAAATACTAAAGTCAAGACAATCCCAGATCTCGTGTAGTAGTCTGGACCTATAGGAGAAATACAAATCACACCAGACTTGTTGCGGTATCAAATGATTTCTAATGTATTCAAAGGTGCATGTGGTTTATATAGCATAAATGACATCACAGGAAAAGTACATACCTCCAAGATTAATAAGAGTACATAATAGGATTAAACTTAAATGTTTAACATAAGTTACACCTTTTTAGGCGTAGCTATAACATACAAAAAAAACGTTATCAATTCAGTGAAAAGGAATGCAAGGGAGGTGGTCTTTTGTCTGTCTCTATCCCTACCATTCACTGGTATAGAAAAGGTTTTGTTAAACCCCTTCACTACTTATACTAGCAGCATGCTATATCTTTCTAGTCTTCAATCTAATAGAAAAACAATTAACTGATACATTGATCTACAATTTTCTCAACAATACTATATCCACTGCATTTTTCTGATCAACCCAGGTGATTCTGTCATAGAAGGGAGTTAGATTCGTCTGGCATGACTTGTTTGTTACAAACCCATGCTGACCCTGCTTAATTACTCCATTTTTATCCAAGTACTTGCATACAAGCTGTTTAAGAATTTGTTCAAAGATTTTTCCCGGTATAGAAGTCAGGCTCACAGGCCTGTAGTTTCCTGGATTCACCTTCTTCCCTTTTGTGAAGATAAGACAACATTTGCCCTTTTCCAATCTTCTGGGACTTCTCTTGTTCTCCAGAAATTTTCAAAGATTATGGCGAGTGGTTCAGCAATTATCTCCGCTGCTACCTTTAGTATCGTAGAATGTAATTCATCTGGACCTTGAGACTTGAATTCATTTAAGTTAGCTATGTGTTCGCACACCATCTCTCTGCTTATAAATAGCCTGCATTCTTTTATTCCCCCAGTAGCACATGGAAGATCAGTTGATGTTACATCTACTTTCTGATATAAAACAGATACAAAATAGGAAATTAAAAGTTCGGCCTTCTCATCATCATTCTTAACCAATTCACCATTTTCATCTTATAAGCATCCAATAGCATCTTTCACTTTTCTTTTAACATACCCCCAAAATCCTTTTTTATTGCTTTTGGCCTCTGTTGCAAGCCTCAATTCATTATTAGCTTTAGCTTTTCTGACACTTCCCCTACGGTTTCTGCAGGTCGCATTATATTCTTCTTTAGATATTCCCCCTCTTTCAATTTGATAAGTAGATTTTCCTTCATTTTTAACATGTGTGCAAGTACTGTGTTCATCCATCCTGGTCTCATTAAATGCTTCCTATTCTTTCTTCTTTAGGGATTGTTAATGATTGGGCTTTGAGAATTTCATTTTGCAATATTTCCCAACCGTCTTGGACATTTCTATTCTTAAGAACATCCAGCCATTGGAGTTCATTAAAATCTGCCTCTCTGAAATCCAACCTTGAGGTCTGAGTTTTCTTATGTTTTCCTTCCCTTTTAATGCAAAATTCAAGGATAGCGTGATCACTGCCTCCTAAGGTCCCAGCCACCCTTACTTCCTCATCTATTCCCTCCCTGTTGGTAAGAATTAGTTCCAAGATAGCAGATCACCTTGTTTTCTGTGCATTTGTGTAAAAACATGTTAGTTTGTGATCGATGTCTCTTGCTCCTTTACTTTCCTTCTGAATTTTTTGTCTTTGTTCTTTCTTTCCACTTCTAGTAGCGAAGTTCACAAACGTATTAATTAGCTGTATATTTTTGCCTGACTTTTCACTTCCCTTCCCATATTGTTCTAGTTTAACATGAGTATGATCTCTTTGTTATGCTGTGGTCATGGGGAATCTGGTGTTAGATAAAACTGTCATTTTCGACAACCTCTTTAAGATAAGATACAGAGCTAGCAATGCATCACTACTCTGTTAAGTCAGCACTGAGCTGATTCATTGACTATGAATAGCAGTGACCGTGTTATGCAACTAGCATTGTATGGCCGAACATCACCCGGCAGCCTGTACTACAGATGTAGTGTGCCAAATATCTCTGTTGTGCTGTTACATCTGTAACTTGTTGCAGAAAGTTCTTACATTCAATGTAACCTTTGCTTCATCTGTATGTTCTGTGTGACTAAGAATATAAAACTTGCTTTCTTATTACAACCAGGGCTGGGACAAAGTGATTTGGTGTTCTAAGCAGGTTTGGCATATTGTGTCTTCTCTAGAGATGAGCAAGCACCAAAATGCTCGGGTGCTAGTTACTCGAGCCAAGCTTTTTGCAATGCTCGAGAGCTCGGTTTGAGTAACAAACCCCATTGAAGTCAATGGGAAGCTCAAGCATTTTTCAAGGTACCCCATGCTAGGCATAGGGGATGGTTTTCTCTCTCTCTCTCTCTCTTTCTCTCCTGAAATTTACCCGAGCACCTCATGGTGCTCGCTCGAGTGACGAGTACTTTCTAGTATGCGAATGCTCGATCGAGCATCTAGCTCGGAGGAGCATGCTCGCTCATCTCTAGTCCTCTCCCAAGCCCTGCAATCCCACAATTAGAGATGAGCGAGCACGCTCAGTAAGGTTATTTACTTGAGCGAGCATCGCTCTTCTCGAGTAACTGCCTTCTCGTCCAAGCGTGCTCAGGCGGGGGAGAGCGGAGGGCAGCACGGGGGGAGAGTGAGAGAGATCTCTCTCTGTCTCCCCTCCGCCGCCCCCCCCTCGAGCACGCTCGGACGAGAAGGCAGTTACTTGAGAATAGCTATGCTTGCTTGAGTAACTAACCTTAACGAGCATGCTCGCTCATCTCTACCCACAATCAATATGAAAGTAAATATTTCATCTGGTAATTCAATTTACTTTTTTTCTCCATTTGACCCAGACCAACATGACAATTTCTCCCGTAGACTGCAGCGTTAACTTCCAAAACATCTTAGGCCTAGGACAAAGCTATAAGGAACAGTCATACCCAGGCCCTAGTGCCTAAAAGCCTCTCTGCCACAAAATCAGAAACCAGTATTATAAATGACACCTGGGGCAGATTGTTTCACTGTTGAAGATTTTGCACCAGAATTAAAGCAGGCTCCAGATCAGATGCATAATTAAGAGACCCCAGACCAGACCCTATAATGAATGTAGCTCTAGCCCTTTTAGACCTCACACCAGACCTTTAAAAAAAAAAGAAAAACTTCTCAGCTTTTCTTACTGTTGGGCGGCTGCCACTCCCATGGTTATTTACAAGCTTTATGTGCAAGGACTTCTCCAATCCTTTGGGAACTCTTCTGCTGCACCCTGTAGTTTCCTGGATCCATCCTAATGATGATGCACTATAATATCTTGATGTGGGCTTCATCAGTACTCAGTGCAGCCTCGGTGCCTGGAGCAGAGGAGGACTAACTGGGAGCAGGGAGTGCAATACAAGGCATGCACAGACCTCCCCAGGACTCCTGTAACTGATGGAAGCATTCTCTAATGCTGTAATGATATCTACCTTAGGTGCTGTTGTTTAGTTGATTCTTGGAACCAAGATCAGATGGATGATCATGGCGTGGCTAGCAGCACAGATGGTCAGATAAGGTTTGATGGCGATATAGCAACGCTGGGCAGGTAACAGATGATTTACCAGAGCCGGGCAGGTAACTGGTTGCTGTGGCAGTACCATGCAAGTAACTGGATAAAACGAGGGAATGCTGATAAATATTGAGCCTTACCCAGACAAAATTGAGCTAGGGAGCTGTAAATTGCAGGGTGTACTTGTCTATTTGTCTATATTCAATGTTGCAAAAATCAACTATCTACGATTTTAACTTATTTTTTTCTGGTCCGAAGTGAATATGCCAGCATGTCCAAAGAAGTGTGGAAGAGCATAGGGCCAAAATAAGGTTCATGTTTCTCCAAGGGAAAAGTGCAAAGCAGATCCATGATGAAATGTCACAAATAGAGATGAGCGAGCATGCTTGTTTAAGGCTGATGCTCGATCGAGCATTGATATTGTCGAGTAACTGATTACTCGACCGAGCATCTCCATCTCTCTCCATCTCTCTCTCCAATTTACCCAAGCACCGCATGGTGCTCGGTCGAGTAATCAGTTACTCGACAATATCAATGCTCGATCGAGCATCAGGCTTAAACGAGCATGCTCGCTCATCTCTAGTCACAAACTTTGGGCAACAGTGGGTTATAAATTTGAAAACTAGCCATTTCAGTGTTGAAAGTGAGAAACCCAGTGGAAGGCTTGTCTCCGTCTCCTTGCCTGCAAATGTGAAAGCCATCCATGACATGATCATGGAGGACCACCGAATATCAGCCAAAAGTATTGCTACATATCTGGGGATATCGCATGAGAGAGTTGGTTCCATTATCCACAACGGCTTGGGAATGAGAAATCTTACAGCCAAGTGGATCCCAAAACTTTTGACAACCGAACAGAAGAGGAGACGTGTGGAGACATCGGTGACTGTTTTGGAGTATTTTGCAAGAAATGAGTCAGATTTCCTGGACAAACTGGTAACTGGTGATGAGATATGGATCTACTGTTATGGTCCAGAGACAAAGGAGCAGTCTAAGGAATGGAGGCATAGTGGTTCTCCCAGGCCTAAGACTTTCTGTGGGCAAAGGTTAGCGCAGAAGCAAATGGGATAAGAGAGAGTTCTGCTCGTGGACCTTCCAAAGGGTTCAACCATCAATGCAAAATATATTACTGTTTGTTATTGACCAAGCTAAAGCAAAATATTAAGGAAAAACATCAAGGAAATTACTCCAAAGGTGTCATCCTGTTGCATGACAATGACCTGCTTAGGCTTTCCACTGATGCCCCATCCACCCTATTCGCCGGACCTGGCTCCGTCTGACTACCATCTGTTCCCCAATCTCAAAAAACACCTAAAGGGACAACAGTTTGGGAGTGTTTTGGAGGCAACTAATGCTGCAAATGAATGGTTTGACCAGCAGATGGAAGAATTGTACTTGCAGGGACTTAAAAAGCTGCAGGAGATGTCGCAAGTGCAATGACATCCAGGAGGAACATGTAGAATAGTAAGGCAGTTTTAGCTTTTCTGGTTAAGGCTCAATAGTTATCAGCACTTCCTCATATAGCAGAGCCGTGCAGGCAACTGCATGATGTAGCAGAGCCATGCAGGCAACTGGAATAATGTAGTAGAGCCATAAAGGCAAATAGACTATGTAGCAGAGCCATGCAGGCAACTGGATGATGTAGCAGAGCCATGCAGGCAACTGGATGATGTAGCAAAGCCATGCAGGCAACTTCACAATGTACCAGAGCCATGCAGGCAACTGGGCGATATAGCAGAGCCTTGCAGGCAACTGGATGATGTAGCAGAGCCATGCAGGCAACTGGATGATGTAGCAGAGCCATGCAGGCAACTTCACAATGTACCAGAGCCATGCAGGCAACTGGATGATGTAGCAGAGCCATGCAGGCAACTGGATGATGTAGCAGAGCCATGCAGGTAACTTCACAATGTACCAGAGCCATGCAGGCAACTGAGCGATGCAGCAGAGCCTTGCAGGCAACTGGACAGATGATGTAGCAGAGCAAAGCAGGCAACTGGACAATGTAGCAGAGCCATGCAAGCAACTGGATGATATAGCTGAGCCATGCAGGCAACTTGACGATGTAGCAGAGCCATGCAGGCAACTGAATGATATCGCTGAGCCATGCAGGAAACTGAATGATATAGCAGAGCCATTCAGGTAACTGGACAATGTAGCAGAGTCATGAAGCTAATTGAATGATGTAGCAGAACAAGGCAGGTAGCAGTCGATGTAGCTGAGTTGGGTGGGTAGTAGCTGAGCTTTGCTGGTAACTGACGATGTAGCTGAGCTAGGTAGGAAACAGTTGATTTGGTTGAGCTCTGCAGGTAACAAGCTGATGTAGCAGAGCCACACGAGTAACAGGCTAGACAAAGCTGGATGATGCACAGTGACCTAGTTTAGCAGTTGACAAGCCCAGACCTAGGAACAACTGCATTGATACTCAGGCAAAGCGTGACTGAAGCCCCAGAGTCTAAATAAAGTAGATAATGAGTTGATTAGAAACCACTGTGGCAGCAGAACAAAGAACATGATGAATTAACTATTGGATTGCCACAGTGGACCATAGCATACTATCAAGACATGCTTGTAGGGTCATGTAATGTCGTCGCTGAGACCCCAGAGGTGCACAAGTAAGTACCAGAGATATGGCCAAACCTCCGCAGAGATGCACACGGACACCGCCAAAAAGCTGAGCAGCCATATTGGCACGTGATACACTCATTGTATTGAATATTAAGTGTTACAAAGACAAATATTACCAATAAGGATGAAATCAGACAAGCGTTTTTTGCGTGCACCTTTGAGCGCAAAAAAAAGCGCGTCAGATAGAACCATTGGTTCCCTATGTGGTGTTCACATGCCCGTCTTTTACAGGCGCAAAATACTCGCACCTGCAAAAGATAGGACATCTGTGTGCCAGGAAGGTCCGTGCTGCACGGGTTGAAATATAAGCCCTTCCCTGAAAATCATCCCTAGGTGTAGAAAATTCAATGAATTCAATGAATGGCTGAGCGCTGCCTCTGATTGGCTGAGCACTGTGACCAATCACAGGCAGCGCTTAGCTGTAATTCAATGAATGTCTGAACGCTGCCTGTGATTGGATGAGCGCTCAGCCAATCAGACCAGCACTTTCAAGAGACATGAATTGAAAGTGCTTTAGATCAGTGCCGGGATTGCAGAGAGAAGACGTGTCGGAGCCCAGACAGCGCTGCTAGGTGAGTAATTTTTTTTTTTCAACACCTAGGGATGATTTTTCTGGGAAGGGCTTATATTTAAAGCCCTTCCCTGAAAATCACTGTGGGGGGTTGCCTGCAACCCATTGTTCTCAATGGGGCTGGCTGCAGCAGCGCTGGCCCCATTGGAAGCAATGGGCATGGAGCTATGGCCACGCGCATTTTGCTAATGCGTGGAGCTCTTTTCTTTTGCGCGCAAAAGAACGCTCGTCTGACTGAGCCCTAAAATTGCACCCCATCTCATGAGTGGCAAGGTGGTACTCTAGGTGGTCACCTCCCCATTGTCTGCCCCTTATTAGTTCCATAATATGCCACAGAAAGCTAGATCCCGGGACCTGAGGAGTGGTCTGTAGGGAGAATGATGGTTTCGGACTAACCTCCTCATGATACAGGGCTCTAACATCCAACTTTTCTGCCATCAAAATGATTTGAGGGGTCAGTAGAAAGCAGCATAGTAACATCAGTGGCCTCCTGATTAATAGTATAGCTATTTCCGCGAATACTAATAGGCTTGTATCTTCTCTAATGCGATTTCAATGCACTTGGCCTCCATCATTTTAACTGTTCCCGTCAGGATAGGTCAGGAACAGTTTTATGCGCTTTCAGGCATTCTTGGGTTTAGCATTTGCAGACCTATTATCTAAAGACAATGAATTACATTATCATGAAAAAAGCACAAAGAAGCGGCGTCATTGACATTAGCATACAAATATTTATGGCCTGGTAATAAACAGCTTTAATCATCGGCGATGCATCACGGTGACGGCTTCTAAAACACCGTGTAACCATAATGAAGAATACATACAAGGGTCCATAACAGCCATAATCACAGAATCTCAAAGCTGCTCCACTAACTCATTGGGGGAACCGTATACTGTGAATGTAGGTAGCAGGCCCGCTCCAAAGTAGTCATTTCATACAAATGACTAGCAGGCAGTAGTCAAAATTATTATGACCGCTTGATTGATGGTTACACCTTTGCATTCATCATACGTACAAGGAATTTCCTTTGCTTAGTCAGTCCTGGTAATGATACGGTACAGTAGTGACAAGTCATACGGCATTTGCATGAAAATGGTCTAAAAATATCATTTTTATGCCATTCTTATTGCTGTATTTATGAAGACCTGGGATTTTCGAACACATCTGAATATACCAGAGAAAGTACGTAGGACTCCTCGCGGGTCATTTGTCAAGGCGTTCCACCACTTTTCTGATAAGGGTTTTACCTGTCATTGTATAAAGCCTCGTGTGGCGCAGAGTGCGAAGGCATCAGAATGCAGTCCTAAGCTCTCGCTCAAGGTTGCAACTTCATCCCCGCATTGGATCAGGTAGCCGGCTCATGACCTGAAGGTTGCAAGTTCAATCCCTACAGGGTTCAGGTATCTGGCTCAAGGTCGACTCAGCCTTCCATCCTTCCGAGGTCGGTAAAATGAGTACCCAGCTTGGTGGGGGGGTAATAAATAAATTACCTGAAAGCATGGTGAAATAATTTGGCGCTATACAAATAACAAGATTTTTATTAATTCTTTTTTTGCAACCCATTGAATAACCTCTTAGAGACTGGCCTACTTTGTGCCTTAACCCCTTAATGACACTGCCTTTTTTGAAAAATGTATTTCCAGGTTTTCCTCCGTACTTTCAAAAAAATCATAGCTCTTTTATTTTTCCATTGACGTAACTGTTGTTTTTTGCGGGACGAGTTGTATTTTTTAATTATACTATTTAATGTACCATATAGTGTACTGAAAAACTTTAAAGGGGTTGTCTCGCGAAATCAAGTGGGGTTATACACTTTTGTATGGCCATATTAATGCACTTTGTAATATACATCGTGCATTAAATATGAGCCATACAGAAGTTATTCACTTACTTGCTCCGTTGCTGGCGTCCCCGTCGCCATGGTGCCGTCTAACTTCGGTGTCTTCTTGCTTTTTTAGACGCGCTTGCGCAGATGGATCTTCTCCCTTCGGCTGGTCTCTGAAGCATCGGCGTTTTGGCTCCGCCCCCTTGTACGCGTCATCACGTAGCTCCGCCCCCGTCACGTGCCGATTCCAGCCAATCAGGAGGCTGGAACCGGCACACGTCATGGGGCGGAGCTACGCGATGACGCGTACAAGGGGGGCGGAGCCAAAACGCCGATGCTTCAGAGACCAGCCGAAGGGAGAAGATCCATCTGCGCAAGCGCGTCTAAAAAAGCAAGAAGACACCGAAGTTAGACGGCACCATGGCGACGGGGACGCCAGCAACGGAGCAGGTAAGTGAATAACTTCTGTATGGCCCATATTTAATGCACGATGTATATTACAAAGTGCATTAATATGGCCATACAGAAGTGTATAACCCCACTTGATTTCGCGAGACAACCCCTTTAACCCCTTCCCGCTGCAGGGCGTAAGTTTACGTCCTGGCAGCGGGGTACTTCCCGCAACAGGGCGTAAACTTACGTCCTGGAGATAGCGCGGGATCACATAAGATCCCGCGCTCTCTCGCAGCGGGAGCCGGCTGTCAGTCACAGCCGGCGTCCCGCTGCAACAGCGGGGGGACATCGGAGATGCGCCCCCGGCTGTTAACCCCTTCCCTGCCGCGATCTAAGTAGATCGCGG
The DNA here is from genome assembly GCF_035609145.1 of Eleutherodactylus coqui. Taxonomy (NCBI): domain Eukaryota; kingdom Metazoa; phylum Chordata; class Amphibia; order Anura; family Eleutherodactylidae; genus Eleutherodactylus; species Eleutherodactylus coqui. Next base: position 32,230,811 of record NC_089839.1, read on the forward strand.
CAGGGAAAGAGTTCACAGAGGGAGCGGACTCCCTCCGTGTCTCCGGCCGGAACTCGCGATGTCATCGCGAGAGCCCGGCCTGTCACCATGGCAACAGGACGCCAGACACCGGCGTCCTGTATTGCCTATGCCTATGATCGCTGTATAAGCGATAAGGCATGGCAGAGCAGTAGCTCTGCCATGCCTTATGACAGCGATCATAGGCACAGTGCTGCAAGTCCCTCAGAGGGACTCAAATTATGTAAAAAAAAGAAAAGAAAAATGTAAAAAAAAGACAAATGTAAAAAAAAAATGTAAAAAAACCCCCTTTTTTATGCTTTTTTTCAGATTAGCATAAAAAAAGGTAAAAAAAAAATGAAACCCCACATATTTGGTATTGTCGCGTCCATAACGACGCGTACAATAAGTTGCACATGCTTTTGACTGTGCACGCAAAAAAACGCTAAAAAAAACGCTAAAAGACTGAGGCAAAATGCTAAAAATTAGCATTTTGCCTCACTAAAAACGCAATAAAAGTGATCAAAAAAGCCGTATGTACCCCAAAATGGTATGAGTAAAAACTACAGCTCGTCTCGCAAAAAATAAGCCCTCATAGAGCTCCATACATCGAAAAATAAAAAAGTTATAGGACTTTGAATGCAGCAATTTAGAATAGAAGAAAGATTTCCAAAAAAAGTATTTTTATTGCAGAAAAGTGGGAAAACCTAAAAAAAATGCCAGAATTTTGGTATCGTTGTAACCGTACCGGTCCGCAGAAAAAATGGAATGTCTCATTTGTGCTGCATGATTAACGCTGTAAAAAAAAAAAAAAAAAATCTATGGCAGAATTGATGCGTTATCTCTCCCTGCTATCATAAAAAAAAAAAAAAAGTTTTACAATATAATCTATGTACCCAAAAGTGGCACCGATAAAAACTACAGTTCGCCACGCAAAAAACAAGCCCTCATACGGCCGCGTCGACGGAAAAATAAAAAAGTTATGAATTTTGATAAATGGAGAAGAAAATCCGCCAAAAATTGTTGCGTCCTTAAGCCCAAAATAGGCCGTGTCATTAAGGGGTTAAGGCCGCTTTCACACAGGCTACAAAATCACCAATTTTCTCGCGATGCGACACTACTGTGACAGCTGTGGTAGGGAATTCTTTATTCCCTGTGGAAATTTAGGGCTCATGTCCAATGGGAAATTTCGGCCAGCGCGGATTCTCCATGCAGAATCTCGCAGCGAGTCCCTCCTTTCCCGCAGATATGAGACCTGAAAATAAGTTTTTACTTACCTGTCCAGGCGCTGCAGATCTGCCCCCCGTCACAGCCGAATCTTCTTTCTTCAGCCCGGCGGATGTGCTTGGCACGCCGGCAGCGTGCCGTGCGCATGTGCCGTGAATTCTTTTTTTTTTTTAACTCCTGCTCTCCTGCGCTTCCGCGCCGGAGAGCAGATATTCAGCTGTGGGTGTGCCGCGGTTATGGACGTCTTTCATAGGCTTCAGTGGGAGCCCGTGGGAGCCGTCCGTGCGGGAAAAACGCAGAAAATGCAGCATGCTGTAGGTGATTTCCTGCACGTGCGATCCGCGTGGCAGGAAAAAATGACATAGGCAAGGTGTCCAATGCATCCCTATGTGCTCGGATCACGCGTGCAGGTCACCTGCACTGATTTACTAAATATAATTACCCAATGGACATGAGGCCTTAGAATTCCTTTGCCGCATCTGCCACATATGTGACAGGTGCAGCAGGGAATTCTTTATTTCTAGCGGGGATGAAGAACACATCTGCTGCATGCGGCAGATGTGTTCTTTATCCCCGCGGGGATTTAGAATTCCTTTGCCGCATCTGTCACAGATGGAGGCAGGTGCAGCAAGGAATTCTTTTTACCCGTGTGGATGAAGAAAACATCTGCCACATGCGGCAGCGGCGGAGAGGTAAGTATATATATTTTTTTTTTACACTAAAATTTTGTTTTTCAGGTAAGAGCTTATATTTAAAGCTCTTTCCTGAAAAACAATTACGGGCTGGCAGCAGCTGCGGCTCCATTGAAGACAATGCGCGGACCTGCATACACCCGTGTTTTTGCGTGTACAGGGGTATGCACCTATGTACGCAGGCGCACGTGTGAAGCCACCCATAAGAAGCCCATGATTTCCAATAGGTTCTTTCACACGAATGATGTTTTGTAGGCTGCAACATTGCGAGTATACAAAATCGTAGCATGCTCTATACAGTTGTGATTTGCTATGTTTTGTAGCCCATGTTTCCCTATGGAGTCTTCCTTTCTGTTGCATTGTATGAAAATGGAGTTTTCGTGTGGTGCGATGCAACTTTTACAGCAGGAAATCCTCCTGTAAAAGCCCTAAAATAAGCCCTAGCTGCAATAAAAAAAACCAAATACATTACTTAACAGCCGCTGCTGCACGTCTTTGCGGCTCCCCGGCACTTTTTTCAGTCTTCAGGCAATTCTTCCCGGTCCGGAGTTTGAAAAACCTCACCTACATGAAGCACTGCCTCTGATTGGCTGAGCACCGCAGTGCTCAGCCAATCAGAGGCAGTGCTTCCTGAAGGCAAGGTTTTTCAAAATCCTGACTAGAAAGCTCTGCCGGAGAACTTCAAGCAAGTGCCGGGGAGCTGGAGTGAAGACGTGGTGGAGTGAACAGCGCCTGTTAGGTGATCTATGTGGTTTTTTTTATGCAGCTAGGGCTTATTTTCAGGGTAGGGATTATATTTCAAGTCCCCACCCCCACCCCATGAAAATCCGTAGCACCATGTGCTACTTTGTAGTGACACAAAATCGCGATATATCTGTGAGAAAATGCAACAAAATCACATGGACCACCAATGCGTCGTCCATGTGGAAGCGGCCTTAAAGTTTTCTAAGTGGATTGCAAGTCTTTAGGGGTTCCTCGAATTGGCGATTGTTTGATCACTCATAGAGTATAATGCAATACTATAGTATTGCATTATACTGCTGCAGTGATAGAGGAGCGGGCCATGGCCTAGGAGACAGCGGGGTAGAGTTTGGCTTAGTCACGGTGGCTCTACCATCTCCCACCCGGAGGGTAACCAGTGACACATCTAAGGGCCGAGGGCAGGTTAATAAAGGGGAACCCAAGTAATGGATTACCTTGAGTCTTGTTTTGTCTCGTGACACCACCGTTTCCTCCACAGCGGGGGATTCCTGGATTATGGCGTAAATCCTCTCCTATGTAGCTTCCGTGGGGGGATTCCTGGGTGATGGCGTAAATCCACACACACACACGGGTACAGTTTAAGACACAGGCTCCAGAAACACACGGGCGACTGGTTGTTTTACTTAACTTCATGAATAGAACAGTTCAACAGCTCCTTGACAAGTGATGTGACAGGAAGGACTCACGGGACATCAGGAGAAACCACAGCCACAGTTATCTGTAGGTCCTGGCCCGGTACCACACTACTTTCTCTCTCAGTCTCTACCGGTTCACATTCACGAATGGCTGCAGAACTTCTGGAGAGTAGTCCCCAACATTCACTAGGCCATCCTCTCAACCTCCTCCATTTTGTGTATGTGGGTTGAAGGTATCCACAGACAGCTGCCTTGTACTCCTCTCCCGAACAGCACTCAAAACATTCAGAACACATATATCAGGCATCATCATGTGACAGACAAAAAGATACAAAACCAGACAGTCATCCACATACCAGACACTTAACTCTTTCAGTGCTGCAGCTATGCAATGCACACCAATCTTGCAACATAAAAAACACTGACAACAAAAGACTGAGCCTCCACCCCATTAAAGAAGGGGCCCTGTTGTACCTGCCACTACACCGCAGTCTGACAGGCAGTCTATCAAGCTACTTCACAGGCGTGGCTTGATAGGCAATCAGACTTAGCTGTCCTGGTTGCCTTCAGAAGGCCCCAGGCTGCCATGGCAACCAAACGGCACCTTGTGATCTCATTGCCCTTTGGGACCCCGAAATACCAATCAGGGCATTTAAATTATCGCTGCTGTTGCGTGCTCCTGGTCTTCCACTGCCACTCCACAAAACCCCGCACCCCCAGAAAGTAACTGTACATCTTGTGACATTAAGGGCTTAAAGGGGTATACCCTTGGCTTTTCAAGGCCCAGATGGGAAACTGCTGCCATGGTTAATGGCCAACTGTCTGGAGCCTACAGAAATAACCGAGGCTTAGAGCAGCACTGTTTGTGTAGCTTTCATTGAAGTGAAAGGGAGCTACAGAAACAGCATAATGCCTTGTGGTATACCTGAATAAGAGCTATGGAAACAGCACTGCGCTAAGCTCTTGTCCCTTTCTGACTGGTGGCCAGAGCAGAGTTTTTGGGTTTTCATATTATGTCCAACAAAGGTCGAAATCGGAAAACCTAAAAGCTTTGTTCGGATCACCAGTCAGAAAAAGCTCTGAAGGAGTATTTCCAAGATTGACTTTTATCACCAACCCACAGGATAGGTGTGGGCTCACTGCACCCCCGCAGCAAATAAGCGATTGAATGGCATGGCGGATGAGCATGCCTGGTGCCAATCCATTTCAGAGTGGTTGACGTAAATAACCAAATACAAGTACTTGGCTATCTCCAGCTGTCCCATTGAATAGAGCGATGACGAATAAAGCGGTACTGTGCGTGCTTGACCAACACTCCATCCAAGCTTAATTTCTCCCCGACATGAGATTCCCATGCTGGCCTTGGACTAGACCACTGTGCTTTTATGATGGCTTAGTCTAAACTAGAGATGAGCGAACGTGTTCGTCCGAACTTGATATCCGTGCGGATATTAGGGTGTTCGGGATGTTCGTTATTCGTAACGAACACCATGCGGTGTTCGGGTTACTTTCACTTCCTTCCCTGAGACGTTAGCGCGCTTTTCTGGCCAATTGAAAGACAGGGAAGGCATTACAACTTCCCCCTGCAACGTTTAAGCCCTATACCACCCCCCTGCTGTGAGTGGCTGGCGAGATCAGGTGTCCGCCTAATATAAAAGTCGGCCCCTCCCGCGGCTCGCCTCAGATGCCTTGTGAGTTAGATGAGGGACAGTGCTGTTTGTACCGGAGCTGCTGTAGGGAAAGAATTGGTAGTTAGTGTAGGCTTCAAGACCCCCAAAGGTCCTTATTAGGGCCACTGATAGCTGTGTGTTGGCTGCTGTTAGCAGTGGCAAATTTTTTTTCTTCTCAAAATCGCCTCTGCAGAGCGTTGCACCCGGCATTAGGGACAGAAGTGTTGCATAGGCAGGGAGAGTGTTAGGAGTGAGTGTAGCCTTCAAGAACCTCAACGGTCCTTTCTAGGGCCATATTTATCCGTGTGCAGTACTGTCCAGGCTGCTGTTAGCTGTGCTGCATATTTTTTTTCTTCTCAAAATCGCCTCTGCAGAGCATTGCACCCTCCATTGATACTGCAGGGAAAGAATTGTGTAGGCAGGGCCACAACACAGTTATTATTCATTGAATATACGCAGTGCGGCCTTTTGCTTGTAAAACAAGTGAAAAAAATTCTATTTGACCTGCCTCTGTCCGTCCTAAGGGCTGTGGACACGTGTCGGCTGCGTGTGCAATGTTTAAAAATCAGACGCACCCAGCTACGTTTTACTGCTGGCTTCGCCATTTGCTTTCCTTAATTTGGAAAAAAAATACCTGCTCTGCCAGAGTTATAATAACTCTGCTACCCTCAAGTTCTGTGCCACATTAGCAGGGCCACAGCACAGTTATTAAACTTCTCATGTTCATTGAATATACGCAGTGCTGCCTTTTGGTGGAAAAAAACTGAAAAAATTTCTATTTGTCCTGCCTCTGTCCGTCCTAAGGGCGGTGGACACGTGTCGGCTGCGTGTGCAACGTTTAAAAATCAGACGCACCCAGCTACGTTTTACTGCTGGCTTCGCCATTTGCTTTCCTTAATTTGGAAAAAAAATACCTGCTCTGCCAGAGTTATAATAACTCTGCTACCCTCAAGTTCTGTGCCACATTAGCAGGGCCACAGCACAGTTATTAAACTTCTCATGTTCATTGAATATACGCAGTGCTGCCTTTTGGTGGAAAAAAACTGAAAAAATTTCTATTTGTCCTGCCTCTGTCCGTCCTAAGGGCGGTGGACACGTGTCGGCTGCGTGTGCAACGTTTAAAAATCAGACGCACCCAGCTACGTTTTACTGCTGGCTTCGCCATTTGCTTTCCTTAATTTGGAAAAAAAATACCTGCTCTGCCAGAGTTATAATAACTCTGCTACCCTCAAGTTCTGTGCCACATTAGCAGGGCCACAGCACAGTTATTAAACTTCTCATGTTCATTGAATATACGCAGTGCTGCCTTTTGGTGGAAAAAAACTGAAAAAATTTCTATTTGTCCTGCCTCTGTCCGTCCTAAGGGCGGTGGACACGTGTCGGCTGCGTGTGCAACGTTTAAAAATCAGACGCACCCAGCTACGTTTTACTGCTGGCTTCGCCATTTGCTTTCCTTAATTGGGAAAAAAATACCTGCTCTGCCAGAGTTATAATAACTCTGCTACCCTCACGTTCTGTGACACATTAGCAGGGCCACAGCACAGTTATTAAACTTAGATTATTCATTCACTAGAGGCAGTGGGGCCTTTCGTTTTCAAAAAAGGGAAAAAATTATATTTGGCCTGCAGTCTTGCGCCAATTTATTTCCTGCCTGTGAAATCAAATCACTGGTAATACAGCATGCTGAGGGGTAGGGGTAGGCCTAGAGGACGTGGACGCGGCCGAGGACGCGGAGGACCAAGTCAGGGTGTGGGCACAGGCCGAGCTCCTGATCCAGGTGTGTCGCAGCCGACTGCTGCGCGATTAGGAGAGAGGCACGTTTCTGGCGTCCCCACATTCATCGCCCAATTAATGGGTCCACGCGGGAGACGGTTATTAGAAAATGAGCAGTGTGAGCAGGTCCTGTCCTGGATGGCAGAAAGTGCTTCGAGCAACCTATCGTCAACACGCAGTTCTGCGCCGTCCACTGCTGCAAATCCGAATCCTCTGTCTGCTGCTCCTCCTTCCTCCCAGCCTCCTCACTCCACTACAATGACACCTGCTCAGGAGCGGGAACACTCCCAGGAACTGTTCTCGGGCCCCTGCTTAGATTGGGCAGCAGCGGTTCCTCTCCCACCAGAGGAGTTTATCGTCACTGATGCCCAACCATTCGAAAGTTCCCGGGGTCCGGGGGAAGAGGCTGGGGACTTCCGCCAACTGTCTCAACAACTTTCTGTGGGTGAGGAGGACGATGACGATCAGACACAGTTGTCTTGCAGTGAGGTAGTAGTAAGGGCAGTAAGTCCGAGGGAGCAGCGCACAGAGGATTCGGAGGAAGAGCAGCAGGACGATGAGGTGACTGACCCCACCTGGTGTGCAACGCTTACTCAGGAGGACAGGTCTTCAGAGGGGGAGTCAAGGGCATCAGCAGGGCAGGTTGCAAGAGGCAGTGCGGTGGCCAGGGGTAGAGGCAGGGCCAGACCGAATAATCCACCAAGTGTTTCCCAAAGCGCCCCCTCGCGCCATGCCACCCTGCAGAGGCCGAGGTGCTCTAAGGTCTGGCAGTTTTTCACAGAGACGCCTGACGACCGACGAACAGTGGTGTGCAACCTTTGTCGCGCAAAGCTCAGCCGGGGAGCCAACACCAACAGCCTCACCACCACCACCACCATGCGCAGACATATGATGGCCAAGCACCCCACAAGGTGGGACGAAGGCCGTTCAGCGCCTCCGGTTTGCACCCCTGCCTCTCCCCCTGTGCCCCAACCTGCCACTGAGATGCAACCCCCCTCTCAGGACACAGGCACTACCGCCTCATGGCCTGCACCCACACCCTCATCTCCGCTGTCCTCGGCCCCATCCAGCAGTGTAGTTCAGCGCACCGTCCAGCCGTCGCTTGCGCAACTGTTGGAGCGCAAGCGCAAGTACGCCGCCACGCACCCGCACGCTCAAACGTTAACCGTCCGCATAGCAAAATTCATCAGCCTTGAGATGCTGCCGTATAGGGTTGTGGAAACTGAGTCCTTCAAAAGTATCATGGAGGCGGCGGCCCCGCGCTACTCAGTTCCCAGTCGCCACTACTTTTCCCGATGCGCCGTCCCAGCCCTGCACGACCACGTCTCCCGCAACATTGTACGCGCCCTCACCAACGCGGTTACTGCCACGGTCCACTTAACAACGGACACATGGACAAGCACAGGCGGGCAGGGCCACTATATCTCCCTGACGGCACATTGGGTGAATTTAGTGGAGGCTGGGACAGAGTCAGAGCCTGGGACCGCTCACGTCCTACCCACCCCCAGAATTGCGGGCCCCAGCTCGGTGCTGGTATGTGCGGAGGTGTATGCTTCCTCCACTAAAGCACCCTCCTCCTCCTCCTCCTCCTCTGTCTCGCAATCAAGATGTGTTAGCAGCAGCATGTCGCCAGCAGTCGGTGTCGCGCGGTGTGGCAGCACAGCGGTGGGCAAGCGTCAGCAGGCCGTGCTGAAACTACTCAGCTTAGGAGATAAGAGGCACACGGCCCACGAACTGCTGCAGGGTCTGACACAGCAGACCGACCGCTGGCTTGCGCCGCTGAGCCTCCAACCGGGCATGGTCGTGTGTGACAACGGCCGTAACCTGGTGGCGGCTCTGCAGCTCGGCAGCCTCACGCACGTGCCATGCCTGGCCCACGTCTTTAATTTGGTGGTTCAGCGCTTTCTGAAAAGCTACCCATGCTTGTCAGACCTGCTCGTAAAGGTGCGCCGGCTCTGCGCACATTTCCGCAAGTCCCACACGGACGCTGCCACCCTGCGCACCCTGCAACATCACTTTAAGCTGCCAGTGCACCGACTGCTGTGCGACGTGCCCACACGGTGGAACTCTACGCTCCACATGTTGGCCAGGCTCTATGAACAGCGTAGAGCTATAGTCGAATACCAACTCCAACATGGGCGGCGCAGTGGGAGTCAGCCTCCTCAATTCCTTTCAGAAGAGTGGGCCTGGTTGGCAGACATCTGCCATGTCCTTGGTAATTTTGAGGAGTCTACCCAGGTGGTGAGCGGCGATGCTACAATCATTAGCGTCACCATTCCTCTGCTATGCATCTTGAGAAATTCCCTGCAAACCATAAAGGCAGCTGCTTTGCGCTCGGAAACGGGGGCGGTGGAAGACAGTATGCCGCTGGATAGTCAGGGCACCCTCCTGTCTATTTCTCAGCGCGTACAGGAGGAGGAGGAGGAGCATGAGGAGGATGAGGAGGAGGGGGAAGAGACAGCTTGGCCCGCTGCTGACGGTACACCGGCTGATTGCCTGTCATCCTTTCAGCGTGTATGGCCTGAGGAGGAGGAGGAGGAGGAGGAGGAGGAGGAGGATCCTGAAAGTTATCTACCTAGTGAAGACAGCCATGTGTTGCGTACTGGTACCCTGGCACACATGGCTGACTTCATGTTAGGATGCCTTTCTCGTGACCCTCGCGTTGCACGCATTCTGGCCACAACGGATTACTGGGTGTACACACTGCTCGACCCACGCTATAAGGAGAACCTGCCCACTCTCATTCCCGAAGAGGAAAGGGGTTCGAGAGTGTTGCTATACCACAGGACCCTTGCGGACAAGCTGATGGTAAAATTCCCAGCCGACAGCGCTAGTGGCAGAAGGCGCAGTACCGAGGGCAAGGTAGCAGGGGAGGTGCGGAGATCGAGCAGCATGTACATCCCAGGCAGTGCAACAGTCTTTAAGGGCCTGGACAGCTTTATGTCTCCCCACCAAGACTGTGTCACCGCTCCCCAGTCAAGGCTGAGTCGGCGGGAGCACTGTAAAAGGATGGTGAGGGAGTACGTAGCCGATCGCACGACCGTCCTCCGTGACGCCTCTGCCACCTACAACTACTGGGTGTCGAAGCTGGACACATGGCCTGAACTAGCGCTGTATGCCCTGGAGGTGCTTGCTTGTCCTGCGGCTAGCGTCTTGTCGGAGAGGGTGTTTAGTGCGGCTGGGGGAATCATCACAGATAAGCGTACCCGCCTGTCAACCGACAGTGCCGACAGGCTAACACTCATCAAGATGAACAAAGCCTGGATTTCCCCAGACTTCTCTTCTCCACCAGCGGACAGCAGCGATACGTAAGCAATACGTAGGCTGCACCCGCGGATGGAAGCTACGCTCTCTCACCATCCAAAACGGGGACATTTCTGCTTCATCAATCTGTGTCTAATATTCCTCCTCCTCCTCCTGCTCCTCCTCCTGAAACCTCACGTAATCACGCTGAACGGGCAATTTTTCTTAGGGCCACAAGGCTCACTCAAATAATTTTTCTAAACAATTTTTAAAAGTTTCAATGCGCTTAAAAGCGTTGGAACTGTAACTTGAACCAATTTTTCGTTACACTGGGCTGCCTCCAGGCCTAGTTACCACTTAAGCCACATTAACCAAAGCGATTAATGGGTTTCACCTGCCCTCTTGGCTGGCCATGGCCAATTTTTGGGATGTACATTAGTACTGTTGATACAGCAATTTTTGTGGGCCCTCGCCTACAGTGTAATCAAATGAATTTTTAGCCCACCTGCATTAAAGCTGATGTTACATCCGCTGTGTTGGGCAATGCAATGGGATATTTTTGTGTATCGCCGGTGGGTTCCAGGGAGCCACCCATGCTGTAGGTGCACACGGAGTGTAACCTACATGTGTCCACTTGTAAAGAACCCCAGTCTGACTGGGGCATGCAGTGTGGGCCGAAGCCCACCTGTATTACGCACAACATTACTACCTCAGCTGTGTTGGGCAATGCAATGGGATATTTCTATGTACCGCCGTTGGCTTCCTGGCACCCACCCATGCTGTGGGTCCACAGGGAGTTTAACCTACATGTGTCCACTTCTAAAGAACCCCAGTCAGACTGGGGCATGCAGTGTGGGCCGAAGCCCACCTGTATTACGCACGACATTACTACCTCAGCTGTGTTGGGCAATGCAATGGGATATTTCTATGTACCGCCGGTGGCTTCCTGGCACCCACCCATGCTGTGGGTCCACAGGGAGTTTAACCTACATGTGTCCACTTCTAAAGAACCCCAGTCAGACTGGGGCATGCAGTGTGGGCCGAAGCCCACCTGTATTACGCACGACATTACTACCTCAGCTGTGTTGGGCAATGCAATGGGATATTTCTATGTACCGCCGGTGGCTTCCTGGCACCCACCCAGGCAGTGGGTCCACAGGGAATTATAAATGCATCTGTTTCCACTTGTAAAGAACCCCAGTCTGACTGGGGCATGCAGTGTGGGCCGAAGCCCACCTGTATTACGCACGACATTACTACCTCAGCTGTGTTGGGCAATGCAATGGGATATTTCTGTGTACCGCCGGTGGGTTCCAGGGAGCCACCCATGCTGTAGGTGCAGACGGAGTGTAACCTACATGTGTCCACTTGTAAAGAACCCCAGTCTGACTGGGGCATGCAGTGTGGGCCGAAGCCCACCTGTATTACGCACGACATTACTACCTCAGCTGTGTTGGGCAATGCAATGGGATATTTCTATGTACCGCCGGTGGCTTCCTGGCACCCACCCATGCTGTGGGTCCACAGGGAGTTTAACCTACATGTGTCCACTTCTAAAGAACCCCAGTCAGACTGGGGCATGCAGTGTGGGCCGAAGCCCACCTGTATTACGCACGACATTACTACCTCAGCTGTGTTGGGCAATGCAATGGGATATTTTTGTGTACCGCCGGTGGGTTCCAGGGAGCCACCCATGCTGTGGGTCGACAGGGACTTCACAATAGGGAGTTGTACCTGCCTGTGTCTATGAATTAAAAAGCCCGGTCTAACTGGGGCATGCAGACACCTTGACAGAATGAATAGTGTGTGGCACATAGGTTCCCCATTGCTATGCCCACGTGTGCAGCTCCTGATGGCGGTGGCACAGGATTCTATTTCTCATTGCTTCTGTACAGCATTGTGGGCTATCGCCCCGCCCCTTTTAAAGAGGGTCGCTGCCTAGCCGTGCCAACCCTGTGCAGTGTGTGCCTGCGGTCCCTCGTCATGGCAGACGCACTTCTAAATAGACATGAGGGTGGTGTGGCATGAGGGCAGCTGAAGGCTGCGCAGGGACACTTTGGTGTGCGCTGTGGGGGGGAGGGGGGACGGTTGGGCAGCATGTAACCCAGGAGAAGTGGCAGTGGAGTGTCATGCAGGCGGTGATTGTGCTTTGTTGGAGGTAGTGTGGTGCTTAGCAAAGGTATGCCATGCTAATGATGGCTTTTCAGAAGTAAAAGTTGTTGGGAGGGGGGGGGCCCACTCTTGCCGGTATTCTGGCTTAATAGTGGGACCTGTGAACTTGAGATGCAGCCCAACATGTAGCCCCTCGCCTGCCCTATCCGTTGCTGTGTCGTTCCCATCACTTTCTTGAATTGCCCAGATTTTCACACATTAAAACCTTAGCGAGCATCGGCGAAATACAAAAATGTTCTGGTCGCCCATTGACTTCAATGGGGTTCGTTATTCGAAACGAACCCTCGAACATCGTGGGAAGTTCGTTTCGAATAACGAACACCCGAACATTTTGGTGTTCGCTCATCTCTAGTCTAAACCTTCTTAGTGACAGCAATCAAATCATGGATGGTTGTTCACCAAATAGTTATACTGGCACATGTTACACTGCAAAGAATACTGGCATACTACTTGGATGTTGGCCACTTAACACCTTGACAACCTATGATATATATAAATCACATACTGTGAAGTGGGAGGTATGGTGTGGATTAAGAAGCCAAGCCTGCTCTATGCCCCCTCTGCAAAGGCCCCAATTAAAGAAAACCTTGATCATGGCCATTTAACTACTTAGATGTCTTGGCCAATGCTGACTGCAGCATCTAAGCCTTTAGACAGAGGGTATATCTCTCTTACCCTATTATACCCCCCATGATGCAATTATGGAATTCTCATGAGCTGCTATGGCAGCCTAGGGTCTAGTGAAAGCTCCCAGGCCTACAATATATTGAAGTCTATTAAGGGCCCTTTAAAACATAGCCAGACATCTGCCAATAGTAGCGACACCCAAAGGTAATACACTGCTAAATATCAAAATACCCGTTCATCTATTCATGTTATTTTCTGCTTCATTTCCTACCTACAGGCAAACTATCATATTATAAATCATCATATATTATTTAACTCGAGGAAACTGAATATTTTATATTGCTCTCCACCCCCATACTGCATTTATCTGGACTTCACACAGAGGCAGGACTACTTCTGTACCACAGCACTTCCTAATTAGCAAAAATACGCAATTGTCTTGTGCTGAAGGTCATTGATCCCTGACGTTTGAGTTGAAGCTATAGCTGACAGCCAGGCAGATGTTAACCCTTCCAATCCAATGACGGACCTGCCCCGACATTATAATTTTCCTCCACAGCTCCGATGTTGGGGCAGGCCCGACACTGCAGTGCAGGAGTGCATCTGCACCCGATCGTCAGACACATCGGGTGCAGATGCACACCTGCACTGATCCTCAACAAGGACCCTCGAGGACAAGGCAGAAAGGGTTTTTAACCCTTTCTGCCTTCTCCTTTACACATTACATAGCGCTCAATTAGCGCTATGTAATGCAGGAGATTCTGCCCGGCGATCATGTGGCCTCCGGTGTTACCTGACCCCGAGCGGTCACATGAACGCCGATCCAGGAGCCTGCACTGTGGGGGGGGCCTGCTTATCTGTCCGGCGTCTTCCGCATTCTCCCTTCTGCCCCCGGCCCGGCGATCATGTGACCGCTGTGTGCCACCTGACCCCAGTGGTCACATGATCGTCGAGGCAGAAGGGAGAATGCGGAAGATGCTGGACAGGTAAGCAGGTCCCTCCACGGTGCAGTGAGCATCTGCACCCTCCTGAACTCTGTCAGTTCAGGAGGGTGCAAGGAAAATTTATTTTTTCTCATCCATTCTCCCCAGCTCCAATTTATTTGGAGCTGGGGAGAATGGATGAGAAAAAATAAATGGATTGGAAACGTTTAATGCTAGCACTAATGCCGTATTTACACAGGCGAGTACGATATTGGTGCGAGAAACTCCCACCGATAATGTACTTTCAGGCCTCTTTCACACGGCCCCATTCTTTTGAATAAAGTCATATACATGAGCAAAAAATTGCTACGTGTCCTATATTTTCATGTTCCTCGGAACGCATCACTCAATGTTTTTAAGGGGATAGGAAAACGCATCGCGCGGCATGCGATCTGTACGCGAGTGCGATGCGACGTTTTTTAATGGGAAACACTTGCGGATTCTCCAACGTGGCTGAAATGTTTTTTACTCCATTCACCATGCAGGATAATGGACATTTCTGTAGAACAGGTTTTTACAATGTGACAATACCTAAAATATTAATTTCATTTTTTTCAGAAAAAAGGATGTTTCGTAGGGAAAAATGTGTTATTTTTAAAAATCATCTTTATCGCATATTGAGCATGCATGTGCGCACATCCTGTATTCATGTTTCCCCAAAAATAAGACCCTGTTAAGCTTGACAAAGACCCATGTAAAGAGTCGAAACGTCACGTCTTTTGTCTGATCCTCGAGGAATAAAGAAGCATCCTCATGGATGTATGAATTTGCACCATCATCTGCTGCCATAATTGCCTTTCAGGACCTTTGTCATGTGATTTCTGTCTCTGAAGGTCCTTCTATCCATGTATAGGCAGGCATATCAAAAAGGGATTTAACCCCTTACGTTCCCACCGTACACTCTTATAGCAAAATAGGCCATGTCATTAAAAGGGTTTTCCCACTACTTAAAACTGCTCCACAACTACTTTGTACTTCCTGGTTGCTACTGACCAGGACATGTGACTGCTACAGCCAATCACTGACCACAGCAATGCCCTGGCATTGGCTGCAGCAGTCACATGTCCTGGTCAGCAGCAACCAGGAAGTACAAAGTGGTTGGGGATTACTTTATCATATACTGTATGAACTGATGACAAGCATCACATTTGTATAATCACTACCCTATCCCCTCATGCTTCTAAATACACCTGACCTAAAGTAATGCCACCTTTCTCCTTTACTTCTAACAAGCCACCCTTCATTATTGAAACACTTTATCCTGACTCACTGTTGTCCTAAACAATGCTAAATCCCCTTTTGTGATCCATCTGCTTATAGCTTGTTGCCACGTCTGGCTCTTTGTGAATGTTCCAGGCTTTGGTATATGAACAGCTGAGTCCTGGCAGCCAGACCGAGCTTTCCTACTGCTGTTTTATTGTGTCACTCATAATAAGAGCATAAAAGGCACATATTTCTGTCATCATCTTTTCATCCTGAAAATGCATATTATTTGCCATTTTTAATATCCGGGTATTTGATGTTCTAGAATGCCAGGGATTCATAGCCATGTTGGCGAGACATGTTTATGTCTAGTTGCCAAAGGTTTAAAAGGGTTGTCTTCAATAGTCATCAGTAGTTAAGGCTTGAGAAAGACAAAGAGAAAAACATGGGCAGAGCGTCCGAAAAGGAGGAAACCGGGTATAGATGGTGCACTGGCATGCTCAAGGTTTGAAAAGTGTAGGTCAGGATCATGTGGGGTGTTGCCAGGTTTGTATGCTGGTTGACCAATGGTTGGAGGCCTTAAAAAATTCTAGTTGACCATCTGGTTTATAAATTTCTTCTTAACCTCAAAACGTGTTAGATTCACTGGTTTTAAAATAAATAAAGTGTCATTGGGTTTTTCATATACCTTCCGGCTATTTTATTCTTCCAAGTTAACTCTCTATAACACGTCGTACCAGAGTACTAGTTTTTTCAGCTTTTATTCATCACATCAAGTTGATTGGCAGGGGTCCGCTACTCAGAATCCTTGCTGATCAGCTGATCCTTGCTAGAAGCAGATTGCAACGTTCATATTGAATTCAAGAGGAGCTGTGCCTGTAGTACCCAACTGGACCACTACAATATGGACAGTGCTATCAGCTTCCAGTGCTGTCTGCACTAACAGAAGGCTGAGGAATCAGCTGATTGGCAGGGGAACCACACAGACAGACCATTGTCATTCAACTGGCAAAGTCCAGGAGAACCCCTTTAATTAAGTATTGCTTGCCATATGGGTCACTGTAAATGTAGACAATGCAGACACTTCTTTGCCCAATGCTTATGAACATTAGGGAACTGAATAATTTTTCATAGGTTGATTTTATATTCCACTTTTTTGTGAAGACTTGAATGGTAGCGATTTGAACAAAAACGTTTTAGAGTATGTGCCTCAGAACACTAAGGATTGGTTGGAAAGGTGCAATTAGTGAAAATGGAATGATTTATTGCCTAACCAAAAGCTATAATGTTGAACTTCAGACCCAGTGGTGGGGCGAATTTGGAAGACATAGCCTTGGGCAGCAACAGGTCTTGTCTTGCCCTTGCTCCTCTTTGGATAATAGATCACCGTGTTGAATGTTACATCACACCTGATTGAGGGATTTGGTGGCTGCCCAATCCACAGCTGTTGACATTCTGCAGATTGTATGAACAGATTTGGATGCTCCAACAATGTCTCTCTCTCAAAGATTGGCTGAGACAAGTTTGCAATCAAGCCATTTGTTATGAAGACCATTCCTCACACCGCACTATAGTCGTGATTAGAGAGGAGCGAGCACCAAAATGCTTGGGTGCTCGTTACTCGAGTCAAACTTTTCGTAATGCTTGAGAGCTTTGTCCAAGTAACGAACCCCAATGAAGTCAATGGGAGACTCGAGCATTTTTCAATGGATGCACCGGTTGTCTCTCTCTCTCTCTCTCTCTCTCTCTCTCTCTCTCTCTCTCTCTCTCCCTCTCTCTCTCCCTCCCTCCCTCTCTCTCTCTCCCTCTCTCTCTCCCTTCCTCTCTCTCTCTCTCTCTCTCTCTCCTGAAATTTGATCGATCATCAGCATCAGAGCACTGCCTGGTGCTTGCTCGAGTAACGAGTAGTTCGGAGTATGCTAATGCTCGACCGAGCATCAAGCTCGGACGAGCACGCTCGCTCATCTCTAGTCGTGAACTCTTGCAGTGGTGTCGCTCCAGAGCTACCTGAGCAAAGATTTGTAGGTGACATGGCCATAAGGTTGATTCTCCCATTGTTTTGAAGCACCACACAGCTCATAAACATGGAGTCATGATTTAGGGTGCCATCAACATAAACAGCCGATCATCTCTAGTATACATCAGGAGAAATTTGATGTTACGCTGTTATGTTGATGAAGTGCTGCAGCACGTCGCATTACCATGTCTTCAGGGCATATCCAACACTGTTTTCTAGGATAGTCTACGGCCCCACACAGCAAACATACTGCCCCATACAGAAAACATTAGCAGGCATGTTCTACAAGGTGTCTAGGTGATTCTTTGGCTAGCATGATCCCCAGAATTCTCCCCAGTTGAGAATTTGTGGGAGATGAATGAACATCGAGTGGACACTCCCCCAAAGCTTCGGAATAAAGATGAATTGTACACTATGGCCAATAGCATGTGATCAGCACCGTCATAGGGCAGGATTGTAGCACTCGCTGAATCGATGCCAAGTTCTGTAACGACTGTATCACCCAACATTGTGGGCCACTACTTAATGATTATCCTGGTTATTGGGCCACAGTAGAAGTGGAATTGGTTGAAATTAAAATAGATTGTTCAGAAAATCTCCATTGGTATGTTGTTGTGTCTCATTTAGAGCCTTTCTTCAATGTATGGCATTTTCTTTGTGTGCCAGTGTAATTATCTTTAGTTATTGACAGAAACTCGTTACCTTTACGAGATTAGCAGGTTTTCTTCCCACTTTGTATCCGGATAGTTAAAGTCTCCCATAATAACTACCTCATTGTGATTTGATGCTTCATCTGTTTCTCTTAGTATTAGATTTTTGGTGGCTTCTGTCAT
Source organism: Eleutherodactylus coqui (assembly GCF_035609145.1). Taxonomy (NCBI): domain Eukaryota; kingdom Metazoa; phylum Chordata; class Amphibia; order Anura; family Eleutherodactylidae; genus Eleutherodactylus; species Eleutherodactylus coqui. The sequence goes on from NC_089839.1 coordinate 32,248,645, forward strand.
ATTTGGTGGCCTATAGAAAATCCATATGAGGATTTTATTATTGTTTTTCCCTCCATGTATCTCTACTCATACAGACTCCATGTGTTCATCTACCTCCCATATATCTTCCCATAATGTGGGCTTGAAACAGTTATTCCCAGTATGTCATAGTTTTATTCTTCCTTTATTGGTCATACTTCTAGCATTAGTCAGCATACAGTTTAGAGGTTTTTGGTTATTTTTATATTAAGTTTATCTCTATTAACTGTTCTACCAGTACTATCTGTACTAACCCTTCCACCCCTATTTCCATTACTTAGTCCCAGGTCACTTTCTAGCCCTTTATGTCTCTGGTTGCCCTCCCCCAGGGATATTTTCCCTCTATCCCTCATTCTGTCACCCAGCTAGCTACCTAATGATCCTGCACTCCCAAACTACCAACCAGAGCCGTAACTTGAAGCTCCTGGGCCCCAGTGCACAACCTGTAACAGGGCCCCCAACTATAATGCTTGATTTATACTACTGGGCTCCCCATATGGATAAGAGAGGCCTGATGGGCCCCCTAAGGCTCCTGGGCCCGGGTGCAACCGCATCCCCTGCATCCTCTATAGTTACGCCCCTGCTACCAACCACCCCCACATCTACCCCAGTGAGTGCCTGCTCAGTGAGCAGTAAACTTCTTTTGATGTTGTCAATAGATCTCAGTGTTGCAAGCTGCACATTAAGATCCAGGATCGGAGCTTCCAAAAATGTAACATGCATGCATGTTACAAGATTTACACTAGATGGCATTTTCAATCATGGAGCAGATTCTAAATGGGGCTCAAACAAACAGATTAGATAAAAGTGATATATGCAAAAATTAAATAGATAAACAGTAAAAAAAATATAAGTGGCTCTACCAAAGCCCCTAAATCCAAAGCCACTAATTCTAAGTCACTCACTTTAGAAACAGCACACACTCTTAAGCTTGCACACTCGCTTTTATTTGCTTTATGTAGCTCTTAGTTGTAACACTTCTGTTCCTTCTCTGTTTGGAAAGAACACAAGAAGTACAACAGATGCAATTTATCACACCTTGATTGGTTAACCCCGCCCTTAATTAATCACCTGTGCTAAGTAATGGAGATTTAACCCACAAGCAAATTATATGTGTTTTTAAATGTGCAAAGTACTTAACCTCTAGGGGAAAAAGAAGCAATATAACTACATTGTATAAGCTAAAGGATTAGTATGACTTGATATAAAACACAAATATATACAAATAAAATAGGGAAAGTTGTACTCAGAAATGCCCACTAAACTTAGGCCTCATGCCCATGGCCGTGATGGACTCCGAGTGTGGAATATCGCAGCGGAGACCATCATGGCACCCCCCCAAAGACCCCATACTCACCTCTCCGGATCTGCAACTTTAATCCCGTCCGGCGAGCCGGCGCGCATGCACAGTACAGCGCTTGACGCACCCGCAGTGGGAGATGTGGCGGCCGGTGGTGGTGACGGCCAATTACACAATACTTCTGTTGTGCTCATAGTGAAAGTATCGTAAAACGGACTACAATGGAAGCCAGCCACGTGTTTTTCCGCGGCAAATAGAACATGCCACAGCTTGTTTTATGCTGCGGAATTCCGCAGTAGAATTCCACAGCATGAACATTGAGCTATTAGGTTCAAAGGAACCTAATAGCAGCAGCATAACGCTGCAGAAATCCGGCTATGGGCATTAGCCCTTAAATAACACACTTAGGAAACAGCAAACTTTAGAACACTGCACAGTCAAGCGAACACACTAGCTTCTGTTTGCTTTATATAGCTTTAATTCTCTGTCTCCTCCTTTGTTTGGAGATTATGGCATCACATTTTTTTTCTGACAGGGATCACCATGTGGGACTAATAATGAGATTGATTTAAGAAAAGGAATTTTACAGATGCAGTAATATAATTTTTTTTTTGCATTTTCTAGACTGGGAAAAGGAGAGAGGATTTAAACCATTAATATTTTTATTTTACTTATCTTCAGTCCTTGTTAGAATATTACATATATATATATATATATATATATATATATATAATGTAATAATTTCAACTTTGTATGTTTTTTATATACAAGCAAGCTTGTATTTCAGCTACACACAGATATTTTATATGAAGTGGTTTCCAGATATGGGTGTAGTCTAGCATATCTGCCTTAGACATCTATCTAGATGACATAGCCAGTAGAAACACCCTTGATAAGAAATGATTGACATCATAGCATGTGCTCAAATAGCAGAATAAGATGTTAAAGCAGAACAAATGCACGCTTGTTAATTTTGTTTTGGCTAGGTAGATAGGCATACCCTTTGATTTAGAATTACAAAGGTTTGCTACATGATAAAATAAATGAGAGATCATTCTGATAACACAAAACGGAGTGTGGCGTGTCATGATCTCCATGGCAGCTGCTATCTTTTTAAAACAAATCTGACACAAGCAAGGTATACCTGCTTCGCAGACTTCCTGCAACAACATCCTCATACAGGACATGGCCTTGTGATCATTTAATCACTATGTCCCTGCAGAAAAAAACGATGCACTTACCTTTCATTTTCCTTCCTATGCATTAAAAAAAAGCCTAATACTTGGCTTACAGGTTCTCCTGCATTTACGTTTCTGGCTCAGAAGAATTCCCAGCATTGATCAGTTGGTCTCTTTCATTAATGCAGACAAGCTCAGCTCACCCTCCCCTCTCCTCTTTCGGAAGCTGTGTAGCATAACCACGCCTACTCATTACTACACAGCTTTCTCTCTATGCTCTCTTTGAGTAACTATTTGCCCATTCTCATTCATTCCTGATCAGAACATAAAATTCAGCCAGGGTGAATTACAACCCTCTGTAATTGTATCCCCCTGTAAATGCTACTATCAGAATTGAAAATGACATCTAAAGGGTTAACAGCTGCAATTGGAGTTATCTCTGACTGCTGCTGTTATGGGTGGGTGTCAGCTAAAGGTTTTGTGAGAACGAACCAAAGGAGCCTCATCCAGCACAAGTCAATCCAGCAACATGATTGCGCAACTGAAGCAGTGGTTATGAGGGACTGCTGATTGACTATGGAGGAGATTGCCCGCAAAGTTGACATTTTCATAGGATCTGTGCACACAGTCCTGCATAAAGATCTGAAGATGCAGAAAGTTAGCGCTAGATTGGTGCCGTGAAGACAACGCTCCTGCTCATCGAGCGGCTCTTATTCAGGGATTTCTTTATGAGAACAATTTTGGTGTGGTTCCTCATGCTTCCTACTTACCCGACTTTACACCTAGTGATTTGGGGCTTTTTCTAACGATGAAGGATATTCTCCATGGTCGCACGTTTTCCAGTCACATCAATTTTTTTTTCCAGTAGGGAAAGCAGTGGCCATGTAAAAAAAAAAATCTTGTTATTTGTATAGCACCAACTTATTCCACAGTGCTTTCAGGTAATTATTATTTATTACCCCCCACCAAGCTGGGTTCTCATTTTACCGACCTCGGAAGGATGGAAGGCTGTCAGCCAGCTAGCTACCTGAACCATGCAGGGATTGAACTTGCAACCTTCAGGTTGTAGGTGAGAGCTTACACTCTGCGCCACACAAGGCTCATGTAATCAATGTATTGATGTTGTGAAAAACGTGAACGTCAATAGGAAGATTATGTTCTGAAGTGACAATACTTTGAGCTTTTAGGGTAAGTAATATAAATAGCAGAAAAAATTAGGAAACCTTGTAACTTAAATGCACCTTGTATGATAGCTACTGGTCATTAAATTATCTGCAAACTGATTATTCTCTGCGGGATCCTAGCTACCATCTGTGACCCTGGGAAAGGCATACCTTAATTGTGACATCCCTCATTTCCATACCAATAACCTGACATGCTCCTTCATTGCAGACACGGCAGCACTGAAAATAGTTTTAGCAGTAGAGAAGCAATTATTTCAGATTGCTGTCAGGCTGGTAGCATCGGACTGTAACTGGAAGAGCTCAAATCATGGACTGACAGATTAGAGAACAGCTGCTGACTGACAAGGCTCTTCTCCCGAAGCACCAAGCATCCTTTTAGTGTGGGGGTTCTTAATTGGGCCCTCTATGTGCCCATTGTTTTACAACTTTCTGCCCATTTTTTTTTAAAGCTCTAGTGTCCCATGACCACAGTATGTGAGAACAGGTCCAAAGTTGAAGTTTTACTTTACTGTAATGAAAGGTTCATCACAGGTATGGAGGATCGGTCCCTGGAGGCTTCCAGTTGGAGGGCCTCCTCAGCCAGATTTGGCATCACAGCACACAGGGAACATTCTCTGGAGGGGTTCAAGAGGAATACTCTAGGAATCCAGCAGGGAGAATGTGGTAGGACCATAGGTCATCCTACCTCGTCCGCAGCATAGTTGCTGCTCCTGCAATTCCCGAGTCAAGGCGTTTGACGACCACATGCTTGCTATAAGCTGGTTTTCTTTACTGATGCCGATCAATGTTGAAATACAGATCAAAATGGATTAAAGCAGTCTCTTAGTCTTTCAGAAGGCACCCAGATTGGTGATGCACTTGCTGAAGTTGTTTTCATTGATGCTTCAACTATCCCCTCAACAACCACCGCAGCAACTTGCTACTGCTCCCGAAGGGAAAATAGGAGTCTCTTATAACAGGGGCTCCCTCATTATATAGACCCAGAGCTCTCCCCTGCCTCATTATGGAGTTGGGAAGGAATTTTGTCCCCCACATGGGCTAAATTGGCTTCTGCCTCATTGGGGTTTTTTGGCTTACTCTGGATCAACAAGGGGGGGGGGGCGGGGCTGAACTAGATGGACATACTGTTACTATGTGAGTCTTTCTCTCACTTTCACTTCCTGGAGCCGTAGGGTCCGCCTACAACATGTGTCTCCTTCAATGCAAGCTCACCAAGACGGAAACCCTTCCTTAAAGGTATAGCACTTGAACACAGAAAGAACATTACCAAAGAAGAACCCAAATAACAGTAGGTAGCAACATATTAGATGCCACTACTTCACGCCACCCCACAACCCCCCTTCCCTTACAATAATATCAAAAGGATCAGGGTCTGGCTGGCAAGTTTTAGCCTGGGGGACAAGCACTCATCACTGGCTCATCGGTAGCCTATCTATTTCCACCATCTGTAACATAAATGAGGCACCAAAACTAACCTTTGTTTATAAATATAACCCCAGAACTAAGCTCATAATAAAGATGCAGCACCAAAATCAAGTTTTGTATTCAAATACAGCCACAGAACAAAAACTTGTAACATAAATCCAATGGGCGGCGACTAACAGAATGGTATTTAACAAGTAGAAATGCAAAGTCCTACATCTGGGCAAGAACAATAAAGAAAGCACATACAGAATGGGAGGAATTGAGCTAAGCAGCAGCACATGTGAAAAAGACTTGGGTATACTAATAGAAAAGCATAGCATCTAAATCATGTGAGGAATTTATTCCCCTCTACTCTACCTTAGTCAGACCTCATCTGGAATACTGGGTCCAGTTCTGGACACCCTAATTTGAAAAAGATAAAGACAAACTGGAGCAAGTTCAGAGAAGAGCCACCAGGATGGTGAGCGGTCTGCAAATCATGTCCTATAGGGAACTGTTAAAGGATCAGGGAATGTTTAGCTTGTAGAAGAGAAGGCTGAGAGGAGACTTATTAGTGGTCTACAAATATCTGAAGGGCTGTCACAGTACAGAGGCATCAGCCCTATTCTCATTTGTACAAGGAAGGACTAGAAGCAATGGGATGAAACTGAAAGGGAGAAGAAACAAATTAGATAATAGAGAAAGCTTTCTGACAGTGAGGGTGATCAATGAGTGGAACAGGTTACCACGGGATGTGGTGAGTTCTCCTTCAATAGAAGTGTTCAAGCAAAGGCTGGACAAACATCTGCCTGGGATGATGTAGTGAATCCTGCACTGAGCAGGGGGTTGGACCAGATGACCCTGGAGGTCCTTTTCAACTCTACCATTCTATGATTCTATGCCTCCTATAAAGAGCAACAAGTGTAAATGAAGTTGAAATTGAAATCAATGGGAGCGAAGCCATTTCATTACACTTCCAGCTCTGACCACTGATGTGGACCTCTGTCTCTCTTGCTCTGACAGAAGGCCGGAGGATCAGTTGATCGGCGGGGATCCTGAGTGGTGGACCTTTGCCATTCAGCTATTGAAGGCCTATCCTGTGATTTATACTTACCATCCTGAGGATAGGTCATCAACAATGCTTGGAGTACCCATGTAAAAGCAACCTGTCATTAGACTTAATGATATCTAATCAAGGGCATGGCAGAAAATAACTTTTAAACCCTGTTCCAACAATGCCCTTGGTAAAATTGGAAGGTTAGCATTTTTTTTTTGTTTCGATGATTTTTATTAATAAAGACATTTTAATCACACATTGAATGCGTCTTCATGACATAAAGAAGTTAAACAATTCTACGTGATACAATGTTTGAAAGTATTATAAATATACATCACATCTTACTCATTACATTCCGCCTGACCTGTTGATATGCTGATAATTACCATATTCTAATGAAGCATAACCTTTCTAACCTTTTGATTCACAACGTCTTTAACCTTTTCATTAATAATGATCGGTGGGGAGGTTAGGATTGGAGGGACAGGAAGAAGTTAGCATTTATTGAAGGAAAACAAGTTTACGGAGAAGTTTCATTGTATGAGGATTATATATCTGGAGTAGAGATGAGCGAGCATGCTCGTCCGAGCTTGATGCTCGTTTGAGCATTAGCATACTCGAAAGTGCTCGTTACTTGAGCGAGCACCAAGTGGTGCTCGGGTGCTTGAGTAAATTGCACAGGACACTTGTCTTCAATGGAGCCGCGGTTGCTGCCTGCGGCTCCATTGAAGACTATGGTTTGCCGGCAGCCCTGAATTGTTTTTCATGGAAGGGCTTTACATATAAGCCCTTCCCTGAAAAACAATAATTTTAGTGTAAAAAAAAAAAAAATCTTACCCTCCGCCGCTGCCGTTTCCTTCGCGAGGATAAAGAACACATCTGCTGCATGCGGCAGATGTTTGCTTCATCCCTGCTAGTAAAAAGAATTCCCTGCTGCATCTGTCACAGATGTGGAAGATTTTTTTTACACTAAAATTATTGTTTTTCAGGGAAGAGCTTAGATGTGAAGCCCTTCCATGAAAAACAATTCCGGGGTGCCGGCAGACCATTGTTTTCCATGGAGCCGCTGGCAGCAGCCGCAGCTCCATCGAATAGAATGCAGAGCATTGAGCACCTTGAAAAATGCTCGAGTCTCCTATTGACTTCAATGGGGTTCGTTACTCGAGCCGAGCTCTTGAGCATTACAAAAGGCTCAGCTCGAGTAACGCGCACCCCAGCATTTTGGTGCTCGCTCATCTCTAATCTGGAGCCATCAGAAAGGGTGCAGCAGTACCGAATCATGGCTTATAAATTACACCCATTCTTATGTGAATGACATGTTGTGTGCCGGCACCAGGATTTTTCCTGTTCCACTGAAATAATGTCCACTGACTCTACTTCTGCTGCTGTACGTAAGTGACATCAGCGGCAAGGTAATTTGGGGGCATAGAGGGTCTCGTCCGCATGTGTCTGGTAAAACAGATGCATGCATGGTGGGTCAGGGCTGGATGCCAGCACTAAGGATGCTGGACAATATTGTATATCCGAAAAAGAGCTTGGGAGAACCAGAAGCAACGACACAGAAAGTAATCAATGTAAACAACAACGTGCGGCAAGTGCCGTTGGGGCGCCATGAAAACTTCTATGGGGTAGCAGTCATATTTATTACTGACCATTAAGCCTTTGTTTGAAAAATGAAATCATTGTTTGAAAATCTCTTTAAAATTAAACAAATATATTTCTTGCTCATGACTGAGGTCCTCCGTGTCCCTCATATGTTTTGGCGTTGTTCCTTGCACCTTTTCCAACTCTTTCTATGAACCAGATGTTATTGCTCTTGGTAAGAGAAACAGGATAGTTAATCTTTAGAGATGAGCGAGTATACTCGCTAAGGCACATTACTCGAGCGAGTAGTGCCTTAGCCGAGTATCTCCCGGCTTGTCTCTAAAGATTCGGGGGCCGGCGGGGGGCGGGGGGAGAGCGGGGAGGAACGGAGGGGAGATCTCTCTCTCTCCCTCTTTCACCCCGCTCCCCGCCGCAACTCAACTGTCACCCGCGCCGGCCCCCGAATCTTTAGAGACGAGCGGGGAGATACTCGGCTAAGGCACTACTCGCTCGAGTAATGTGTCTTAGCGAGTATACTCGCTCATCTCTATTAATCTTGTAGATATGATATCTTTTAGGGCCTAAAAAAAGAAATTATGTTACAGCAAGTTTTTGAGACTACTTAGGTTTCTTCATCATGCTTGGTGTCGTAGTTGCCCAGAACGTATATTCCTGAGCCCTCCATAAATGTCATACATGTGATGTCTTATGTAGATGTGCTGTGCAGAAACTGTCCTGTCATTTTTTATGCGTATTGCACAACTGCTGAATGTATCCATCTCATGTTATATGTTTGGAGTCTATAAATATGAGTGATTAGGAGTTCTTCTTCAGAGATTGCTCATCAGGAGTTTTTCTGAGTGCCAGCCACATAGGGGTACCTTCAACCCTCATGGGGTGAAGAGAATAGAAGAGGAAGAAAGGTATCTTCAGGACATCAATGTGAGGAGCCAGTAGCGAGTGAGGAAAGATTGTGAGAGAGAGAGTGAGTACAAAGGTGAGCCCAGACTACCGTGCAGAGGTACTGTGTCCGGGGAATATCTGTGGAGAGTCTACCACTTCCCTTTTTACAGGAGCAGTCCCGGACAGATAATTAGGACTGTCGGGCCAGCGTCATCCTGAGTGTACCCCTTCCAAGAGTGGTTCTGTACAAGTCCTAAAGATTGTAGGACCAGCATCATCCTGAGTTCCTCCCAGAGTGTCTTTCTCTGTATTGCCTACATTGTACCTTTGTGAAGTGTTCCAGTTACTAAAGTAAAGTTTTCCCAGGCCCTGACCATTCCCAGGGACTGAGGTACTAAAAGGGTAACAGGGTGTGGACTCGGTTTATTACCGCCGATGTCCTATAATGGTGGGAAAGGAACGGTGGCGTCACCCGTGACAATCTAAAATCTCATTAAATGTTTATTGACCATCCCTATCCTAGCGGTGTCTAGAAGCAGCCTAGTGGCACTTGGGCTGTTGTGCGTGGCCCTCCGGGAAGGAGACTGGTGAGTGCCGCCAAGACCCGTGACAGTTAGAGATGAGCGAATGTACTCGGTAAGGGCGATTTCGCAATCGAGCCCTCTCTCCCTCTCCCCCCCCACTCCCCGCTGCAACCCCCCGCTCACCCACAGCGCACCCGAGTACTTTTCACCCGCGTAGTGAAGTACTCGAAAATCGCGGTGCTCGATTGCGAAATCGCCCTTACCGAGTACGTTCGCTCATCTCTAGTGACAGTTTTACCCTCCCAGGTCCTCCGCGTGGGCCTCGTGTTCCGAGTGGACCCTCTGGGTCACCTCAGTATAACAAAATATCTGAAGAAACAAATATATGTACAAGGAGTTGCTGATAAGTGCTTGGCTTTTTCGATCTTTATTTCTGTTCACATCAATGTTCAATCTTTGCAATATTTTGTGACCAAATTTTGGCCTCATCTCATGTGGCATTCTTATGTTATGTAAGACTAAAGACAACATGGCGGAGTCTGCTGCAGATTTCACCACAAAGGAAAGCAGAGCAGAGGGGAAGCTCCTGTTTCTGAAAGGGATGTTGGCCAAAGACCTTCACGGTGACATGTTGCACACATAAGGCGACAAGTGCCTTTCGTACTCCATAGTGAAAAATTGGGTTGCCAAATTTAACTTTAATGCCATCCACTTCAACACCAATAATGAAGACCATTTAGGAAGACCTCCAGTGTTGACCGTTCCACAAATCAAAGGCACTATCCACGACATAATTCTGGGAGACCAGTCACTTTCTGCAAAGGTGATAGTTGAGGTTCTGAACATTTCCAGAGAAAGTGTTGGGTCAATAATTAATGATTAGAGATGAGCGAACACCAAAATGTTCGGGTGTTCGTTATTCGGAACGAACTTCCCGGGATGCTCGAGGGTTCGTTTCGAACAACGAACCCCATTGAAGTCAATGGGCGACCAGAACATTTTTGTATTTCGCCGATGCTCGCTAAGGTTTTCATGTGTGAAAATCTGGGCAATTCAACAAAGTGATGGGAACGACACAGAAACGGATAGGGCAGGCGAGGGGCTACATGTTGGGCTGCATCTCAAGTTCCCAGGTCCCACTATTAAGCCACAATACCGGCAAGAGTGGGCCCCCCCCCCCCTCCCAACAACTTTTACTTCTGAAAAGCCCTCATTAGCATGGCATACCTTTGCTAAGCACCACACTACCTCCAACAAAGCACAATCACTGCCTGCATGACACTCCACTGACACTTCTCCTGGGTTACATGCTGCCCAACCGCCCCCCCTCCCCCCCCACAGCGCACACCAAAGTGTCCCTGCGCAGCCTTCAGCTGCCCTCATGCCACACCACGCTCATGTCTATTTAGAATTGCGTCTGCCATGACGAGGGACCGCAGGCACACACTGCAGAGGTTGGCATGGCTAGGCAGCGACCCTCTTTAAAAGTGGCGGAGCGATAGCCCACAATGCTGTACAGAAGCAATGAGAAATAGAATCCTGTGCCACCGCCATCAGGAGCTGCACACGTGGGCATAGCAATGGGGAACCTATGTGCCACACACTATTCATTCTGTCAAGGTGTCTGCATGCCCCAGTCAGACCGGGCTTTTTAATTCATAGACACAGGCAGGTACAACTCCCTATTGTGAAGTCCCTGTCGACCCACAGCATGGGTGGCTCCCTGGAACCCACCGGCGGTACACAGAAATATCCCATTGCATTGCCCAACACAGCTGAGGTAGTAATGTCGTGCTTAATGCAGGTGGGCTTCGGCCCACACTGCATGCCCCAGTCTGACTGGGGTTCTTTATAAGTGTACAGATGTAGTAAAAACTCCGTGTGCACCTACAGCATGGGTGGGTGCCAGGAAGCCACCGGCGGTACATAGAAATATCCCATTGCATTGCCCAACACAGCTGAGGTAGTAATGTTGTGCTTAACCCTTTCCAATCCAATTTGTATATGGTTTTCCTAGGGGGCTTACTCTTTTTCTGCCGTTATACAACGGCGCTATATGCTGGCTAAAGCCAGTACTGCATGAGCTGACACATAGGATAGGCTCCGACAGCAGAGAGGCTGGCAATATACAGTAAGAGAACCCCGACGGACGTCTACCAACAACGGAGCTGTACAGCCTTAAACCCTAATGTCTTCACAGGTCACACAGTGGACTGGAAAGGGTTAATGCAGGTGGGTTTCGGCCCACACTGCATGCCCCAGTCAGACTGGGGTTCTTTACAAGTGGACACATGTAGGTTAAACTCCCTGTGGACCCACTGCCTGGGTGGGTGCCAGGAAGCCACCGGCGGTACATAGAAATATCCCATTGCATTGCCCAACACAGCTGAGGTAGTAATGTCGTGCGTAATACAGGTGGGCTTCGGCCCACACTGCATGCCCCAGTCAGACGGGTTCTTTAGAAGTGTACAGATGTATTAAAAACTCAGTGTGCACCTACAGCATGGGTGGCTCCCTGGAACCCACCGGCGGTACATAAAAATATCCCATTGCATTGCCCAACACAGCTGAGGTAACGTCAGCTGTAATGCAGGTGGGCTAAAAATTAATTTGATTACACTGTAGGCGAGGGCCCACAAAAATTGCTGTATCAACAGTACTAATGTACATCCCAAAAATTGGCCATGGCCAGCCAAGAGGGCAGGTGAAACCCATTAATCGCTTTGGTTAATGTGGCTTAAGTGGTAACTAGGCCTGGAGGCAGCCCAGTGTAACGAAAAATTGGTTCCACTTTCAGGATCCTCCTCCTCCTCCTCCTCCTCCTCCTCCTCAGGCCATACACGCTGAAAGGATGACAGGCAATCAGCCGGTGTACCGTCAGCAGCGGCCCAAGCTGTCTCTTCCCCCTCCTCCTCATCCTCCTCATGCTCCTCCTCCTCCTCCTGTACGCGCTGAGAAATAGACAGGAGGGTGCCCTGACTATCCAGCGGCATACTGTCTTCCCCCGCCCCCGTTTCCGAGCGCAAAGCAGCTGCCTTTATGGTTTGCAGGGAATTTCTCAAGATGCATAGCAGAGGAATGGTGACGCTAATGATTGTAGCATCGCCGCTCACCACCTGGGTAGACTCCTCAAAATTACCAAGGACATGGCAGATGTCTGCCAACCAGGCCCACTCTTCTGAAAGGAATTGAGGAGGCTGACTCCCACTGCGCCGCCCATGTTGGAGTTGGTATTCGACTATAGCTCTACGTTGTTCATAGAGCCTGGCCAACATGTGGAGCGTAGAGTTCCACCGTGTGGGCACGTCGCACAGCAGTCGGTGCACTGGCAGCTTAAAGTGATGTTGCAGGGTGCGCAGGGTGGCAGAGTCCGTGTGGGACTTGCGGAAATGTGCGCAGAGCCGGCGCGCCTTTACGAGCAGGTCTGACAAGCGTGGGTAGCTTTTCAGAAAGCGCTGAACCACCAAATTAAAGACGTGGGCCAGGCATGGCACGTGCGTGAGGCTGCCGAGCTGCAGAGCCGCCACCAGGTTACGGCCGTTGTCACACACGACCATGCCCGGTTGGAGGCTCAGTGGCGCAAGCCAGCGGTCGGTCTGCTCTGTCAGACCCTGCAGCAGTTCGTGGGCCGTGTGCCTCTTATCGCCTAAGCTGAGTAGTTTCAGCACGGCCTGCTGACGCTTGCCCACCGCTGTGCTGCCACACCGCGCGACACCGACTGCTGGCGACATGCTGCTGCTAACACATCTTGATTGCGAGACAGAGGAGGAGGAGGAGGAGGAGGAGGGTGCTTTAGTGGAGGAAGCATACACCTCCGCAGATACCAGCACCGAGCTGGGGCCCGCAATTCTGGGGGTGGGTAGGACGTGAGCGGTCCCAGGCTCTGACTCTGTCCCAGCCTCCACTAAATTCACCCAATGTGCCGTCAGGGAGATGTAGTGGCCCTGCCCGCCTGTGCTTGTCCACGTGTCCGTAGTTAAGTGGACCGTGGCAGTAACCGCGTTGGTGAGGGCGCGTACAATGTTGCGGGAGACGTGGTCGTGCAGGGCTGGGACGGCACATCGGGAAAAGTAGTGGCGACTGGGAACTGAGTAGCGCGGGGCCGCCGCCTCCATGATACTTTTAAAGGACTCCGTTTCCACAACCCTATACGGCAGCATCTCAAGGCTGATGAATTTTGCGATGCGGACGGTTAACGTTTGAGCGTGCGGGTGCGTGGCGGCGTACTTGCGCTTGCGCTCCAACAGTTGCGCTAGCGACGGCTGGACTGTGCGGTGCGAGACATTGGTGGATGGGGCCGAGGACAGCGGAGGTGAGGGTGTGGGTGCAGGCCATGAGACGGTCGTGCCTGTGTCCTGAGAGGGGGGTTGCATCTCAGTGGCAGGTTGGGGCACAGGGGGAGAGGCAGGGGTGCAAACCGGAGGCGCTGAACGGCCTTCGTCCCACCTTGCGGGGTGCTTGGCCATCATATGTCTGCGCATGGTGGTGGTGGTGAGGCTGTTGGTGTTGGCTCCCCGGCTGAGCTTTGCGCGACAAAGGTTGCACACCACTGTTCGTCGGTCGTCAGGCGTCTCTGTGAAAAACTGCCAGACCTTAGAGCACCTCGGCCTCTGCAGGGTGGCATGGCGCGAGGGGGCGCTTTGGGAAACACTTGGTGGATTATTCGGTCTGGCCCTGCCTCTACCCCTGGCCACCGCACTGCCTCTTGCAACCTGCCCTGCTGATGCCCTTGACTCCCCCTCTGAAGACCTGTCCTCCTGAGTAAGCGTTGCACACCAGGTGGGGTCAGTCACCTCATCGTCCTGCTGCTCTTCCTCCGAATCCTCTGTGCGCTGCTCCCTCGGACTTACTGCCCTTACTACTACCTCACTGCAAGACAACTGTGTCTGATCGTCATCTTCCTCCTCACCCACAGAAAGTTGTTGAGACAGTTGGCGTAAGTCCCCAGCCTCTTCCCCCGGACCCCGGGAACTTTCGAATGGTTGGGCATCAGTGACGATAAACTCCTCTGGTGGGAGAGGAACCGCTGCTGCCCAATCTAAGCAGGGGCCCGAGAACAGTTCCTGGGAGTGTTCCCGCTCCTGAGCAGGTGTTATTGTAGTGGAGTGAGGAGGCTGGGAGGAAGGAGGAGCAGCAGACAGAGGATTCGGATTGGCAGCAGTGGACGGCGCAGAACTGTGGCTGGACGATAGGTTGCTCGAAGCACTTTCTGCCATCCAGGACAGGACCTGCTCACACTGCTCATTTTCTAATAACCGTCTCCCGCGTGGACCCATTAATTGGGCGATGAATGTGGGGACGCCAGAAACGTGCCTCTCTCCTAATCGCGCAGCAGTCGGCTGCGACACACCGGGATCAGGAGCTCGGGCTGTGCCCACACCCTGACTTGGCCCTCCGCGTCCTCGGCCGCGTCCACGTCCTCTAGGCCTACCCCTACCCCTCAGCATGCTGTATTACCAGTGATTTGATTTCACAGGCAGGAAATAAATTGGCGCAAGACTGCAGGCCAAATATAATTTTTGCCCTTTTTGGAAAACGAAAGGCCCCACTGCCTCTAGTGAATGAATTATCTAAGTTTAATAACTGTGCTGTGTCCCTGCTTATGTGTCACAGAACGTGAGGGTAGCAGAGTTATTATAACTCTTGGAGAGCAGGTATTTTTTTCCCAATTAAGGAAAGCAAATGGCGAAGCCAGCAGTAAAGCGTAGCTGGGTGCGTCTGATTTAGCAATGTTGTTCACGCAGCTCACACGTGTCCACCGCCCTTAGGACGGACAGAGGCTGGACAAATAGATTTGTTTTCAGTTTTTTTCCACCAAAAGGCAGCACTGCGTATATTCAATGAACATGAGAAGTTTAATAACTGTGCTGTGTCCCTGCTTATGTGTCACAGAACGTGAGGGTAGCAGAGTTATTATAACTCTTGGAGAGCAGGTATTTTTTTCCCAATTAAGGAAAGCAAATGGCGAAGCCAGCAGTAAAGCGTAGCTGGGTGCGTCTGATTTAGCAATGTTGTTCACGCAGCTCACACGTGTCCACAGCCCTTAGGACGGACAGAGGCTGGACAAATAGATTTGTTTTCAGTTTTTTTCCACCAAAAGGCAGCACTGCGTATATTCAATGAACATGAGAAGTTTAATAACTGTGCTGTGTCCCTGCTTATGTGTCACAGAACGTGAGGGTAGCAGAGTTATTATAACTCTTGGAGAGCAGGTATTTTTTTCCCAATTAAGGAAAGCAAATGGCGAAGCCAGCAGTAAAGCGTAGCTGGGTGCGTCTGATTTAGCTATGTTGTTCACGCAGCTCACACGTGTCCACCGCCCTTAGGACGGACAGAGGCTGGACAAATAGATTTGTTTTCAGTTTTTTTCCACCAAAAGGCAGCACTGCGTATATTCAATGAACATGAGAAGTTTAATAACTGTGCTGTGTCCCTGCTTATGTGTCACAGAACGTGAGGGTAGCAGAGTTATTATAACTCTGGCAGAGCTGGTATTTTTTTCCCAATTAAGGAAAGCAAATGGCGAAGCCAGCAGTAAAGCGTAGCTGGGTGCGTCTGATTTAGCAATGTTGTTCACGCAGCTCACACGTGTCCACCGCCCTTAGGACGGACAGAGGCTGGACAAATAGATTTGTTTTCAGTTTTTTTCCACCAAAAGGCAGCACTGCGTATATTCAATGAACATGAGAAGTTTAATAACTGTGCTGTGTCCCTGCTTATGTGTCACAGAACGTGAGGGTAGCAGAGTTATTATAACTCTTGGAGAGCAGGTATTTTTTTCCCAATTAAGGAAAGCAAATGGCGAAGCCAGCAGTAAAGCGTAGCTGGGTGCGTCTGATTTAGCAATGTTGTTCACGCAGCTCACACGTGTCCACCGCCCTTAGGACGGACAGAGGCTGGACAAATAGATTTGTTTTCAGTTTTTTGGCACCAAAAGGCAGCACTGCGTATATTCAATGAATAACAACTGTGTTGTGGCCCTGCCTATACAATTCTTTCCCTGCAGTATCAATGGAGGGTGCAATGCTCTGCAGAGGCGATTTTGAGAAGCAAAAAAAAATGCAGCACAGCTAACAGCAGCCTGGACAGTACTGCACACGGATAAATATGGCCCTAGAAAGGACCGTTGAGGTTCTTGAAGGCTACACTCACTCCTAACACTCTCCCTGCCTATGCAGCACTTCTGTCCCTAATGCCAGGTGCAACGGTCTGCAGAGGCGATTTTGAGAAAAAAAAAATTGCCACTGCTAACAGCAGCCAACACACAGCTATCAGTGGCCCTAATAAGGACCTTTGGGGGGTCTTGAAGCCTACACTAACTACCAATTCTTTCCCTACAGCAGCTCCGGTACAAACAGCACTGTCCCTCATCTAACTCACACCGCATCTGAGGCGAACCGCGGGAGGGGCCGACTTTTATACTCGGGTGACACCTGATCTTCCCAGCCACTCACAGCAGGGGGGTGGTATAGGGCTTGAACGTCACAGGGGGAAGTTGTAATGCCTTCCCTGTCTTTCAATTGGCCAGAAAAGCGCGCTAACGTCTCAGGGAAGGAAGTGAAAATAACCAGAACACCGCATGGTGTTCGTTACGAATAACGAACATCCCGAACACCCTAATATTCGCACGAATATCAAGCTCGGAAGAACACGTTCGCTCATCTCTATTAATGATCATCTGGACATAAGCAAAGTACCCGCAAAGTGGTTGTCAAAAGGTCTGTAAGCAGATGAAAAGCGTGCTTGAGTGCAAGCCTCCTGGGAAACTGCAGTATTTTTATCAGGATTCTGATGCTTTCTTGTCTTGACTGGCGACAATAATTGAGACGGGGATTTTTATGTATGATCCTGAGTAAAAAGAGGATACAGTTGTTCCCCATGACCGAAAAATTTTCAGAGTGCAGAAGTTGTCATCCGAGGTGATGGTGTCTGTGTTCTGGGATAAAGATGGGATACTGCTTGTGACTATTTCCAAAGATGTCATGTTCCTGCACAAAAATGCATTGTCCTACACCGTGGCCATCATCAAGAGCAAACTGGCTGACCTGCGACTCGAGGTGCGGAATCATTTTCCTTATTCATCTGATCTGGCACCCTCTGACCATCATCTGTTTTTTAATTTGAAAAAACACCCCAAGGGAACCAAGTTTGTCTCTATTGCCAACACAATTACAGCGAATGATGCCTGGTTTGCCACCCAACCAAAGGAATTATATCTGGATGGGTTGAAGAAGTTGCAAAACTGCAGTCAGGAGTACATTGATATCTGAGGGGACAATATAGAATTGTTAGGTTGTGCCGCTAGAACCTGTAGTTCTACAGGTTTCCATGAGCACACCTTCACAGGCGAGAGTTTATTGGGCTGGCTGGGTGTGGTATTCACCAGCCGATTCCCCTAGTCTGCTGCACATGAATACCAGCTTCTCTTGCTAGAGAATGCTAGTCATTTTTTCATGTTTATGCACTCTGTGTTAATCCCACCCTGAGCTTAGTGTTATGCATGTCTAGTCTGTAGTGTGTTTCTCACCTTCCCTGAGAACAGTCTGGACACCAGTAGTTCTTATCTGCATCATATGCAGATCTCTTCTTCCCTTCCCTTTTACATGTGTTGTCTCCAGACGTCTGATGTCTTATGTGTGTGTCAAGTGGGTGATGCCTGACACTGTTCCCTGTATGTCAGTACAGTGTCTGACTCTTTCCCCTTGGTGTGAGGACACTTGCCCTAGCAATGGTTTATCTGTATGAATGTGAACTCTGAGTGGGGTATCTGGATTGAGTTTCTTTGTCACCCTAGGGTTTGCTTTTATGCATGATGTGTCATGTGTGTCTGTGCAGGTGGCCAGACATGTGTGAACAGTGTGGTGTGTATTGGGTTTGTGCAGGTGCCAGACAAGGTGTATGAACAACCTTGTTCTATCTTGCATGCAAGTCCCTAGTGTGTTGGTGTGAACAGCGACATGTTCAGTGGCTATGTAGGTTTCCAGACATCATGTGTGAACAGTCCTGTTCTGTGAGTTGGTGAGAGCTGTGTCTTGTCCTGCTGTTGATCGTTTGCCATCCAGGGATAGGTAGGTCCCTATGCTCCAGCGCAGGGTCGTCCTTATCGGAGCAATCACCCTGCTTGCAAGCAGGTTTTCACATGGTGGTTGTCCCGTTAGAGTAGGGATTTGTTATGTCTGCCCGTGAGACCAGTATGCGGTTTGCAGTCCTACCTTGGTGTTCAGTGTGCATTTTATGTGTGCTTATGGCGTTTGTGTGAATGCCGTCTTGCATCCATGCTCAGGCTTGGTGCCCTGGTGTTGCCACAGAATAACTGTGAAACTTTATTGTTCTATGTCCATTTTTTGTGACCAATGCCAAGAACTTATCAGAACCCTCTCACTCATATACAAACAAATAAGCCGACACATGATGTGATTGATTGGTATTAAAAAAAAAAAAACTAAAATAACACGATAAGCTTAGAGAGAAAACCTTTAATTAGTCCAAAGATAAGTGTGTGAGGGTTTCATGGTCTTAAATTGATGTAGGTTCAAAGATCTGGAGCGCCAACTATCCTTGGAACAGATCTATCAGATGATATAACCCACCATAAACTCTTCAGATATATTGAGACCTGTGTTCAAAGTATTGAACATTCTTCTAAATCTTTATGCCATGTGGATGCCCAAATAATCGGTGTGTTCAAGTCAGCCATGAATTTCTAAACATCTATAGACAGCTTGGGTCATTACATTACAAAGATTAGAGTCATCTGAACAGTGTAATATATATATATATATATATATATATATATATATATATATATATATAGAATAATGGTGGTCTTGGGACTGAATCTTAGGACCCACTTATTGGTACTTTCTCCCAGTGCATTTGACTGGCCACTTTATTAGAGACCCCGGTCCTTTCATGATTGGAACTTTCCAGTATGGAAATTAAACATGTGACTCCAGAGTGCAGCAAGATCAAATGAGCAAGTTTTCTGTGGATCAGTTTCAGTATGAACCCACATTAGAATAGGAGAATCCAGCGATGTGAGTGACTCCCAATGAGGCCGGGTCATCCATCAGTACTAGACTAGCTGGGGCTAGGATTTCACTGTCATCCTTGCGGGGTTTTCTTGTGCAGCAATATGAAGATTATATAGAGAACGGTGAGATCAAAGAAAAACATCCTGTTCAAGAAACTTGTTAAAGGGGTTGTCCAAATTATGTAAAGGCTTCTCATAAGGTCCCCCATGCTGTAAAATAACAAATCATTGCATACTCACTTCTCACCTCTCTCCCCTCCCTGCTTATCCCCCACCGCCAGCTTTGTTCTCCGCCTACTATTTATTTACAGGCTGCAGTCAGCCTATGACGTCCCGTATACCTACTGCTGCAGCCAATGGCAGTGATCATTTCTGAGTGCTGTCATTGGCTGCAGCGGCTTCTTTGGAGATGTCTCAGACTGACTGCAGGCTGTAGAGATGGTGTCATAAAGGAGACTGGAGCTGCCAACCGGAGAATAGTGGGAGTGGCGAGAGTTGGGAATAAGCTGATTTATTTTACCGCATGGGGAACCCAGTGAGAGACCTTTATGTAACTTTGACAACTCCTTTAACAAAAGGGGTCATAGGAGGATGCCAAGAATCATTCTTATGAGCAGTCAGGAGCAGCAGAATATAACAAAAGTGCTTAAATCAGCATTTCTCAACTCCAGTCCTCAGGGACCCCCAACAGGTCATGTTTTTAGGATTTCCTCAATTTGCACAGGCGATGTTATTATTGTCGGTGCCTCAGACATTGCCACAGGGGTTCTTACTATAGGATATCCTGAAAACATGACCTGCTGGGGGTCCCTGAGGACTGGAGTTGAGAAACACTGCTCTAAAGAATGTTTCCAAATGCACAACTCATTGTTCCTCTGCACGGATGCGCTATAACAGCAGACAACCAGTTTGAGTACCATTGCTAACAGAAGCAGAAAGGCGAAACTCCAGTGGGCAAAATATCACAAAAATTGGAAAAATAAGCAGTGAAAAAACATTCCCTGATCAAATAAATTTCAGATTTCTGTTGCACCATGAAGATGGAAGGGTCGGAATTGGCACAAGCAGCATGAATTGATGAACCCTTCCTGTCAGCTGATCAGAGCACATCAGTGCATGATCTCCATCTCATGCAGCAACTATAAGAAGCTTCCTGTCTGCAGCGGCCGATATTCCTTCAGGATGATTTCATCACCTAGTGCAGTGATGACGAACTGAGACCGAGTGCCCAAACTGCAGCCCAAAACTCACTTATTTATCGCAAAGTGCCAACATGTCAGTGGGCGGGGCTTATCACAACATATGATTTTACCTCAGTAGTTCTAAAAAGGACAGGGCTGTTTCAAAATAGACAGGGTGCAGATTTTTACTGCTTTTTAGATGCAAAAATGCTGCAGAGTTTGCCACGGAAATTTCCGCTGAGGACATTCTGCAATATTTCCACCATGCGTAAACATATCCTAGCGGTAATAGTGACACCCCACAGCAGACCTAGCTGTAACGGTGACCCCCTAGAGCAGCCCCATTGATAATAATGACATCCCACAACGGCCCCAGCAGTAATAGTGACATCCCACAGCAGCAATAGTGACATCCCACAGTGGCCCCAGTAGCAATAGTGACATCCCACAGTGGCCCCAGTAGTAATAGTGACATCCCACAGTGACCCCCAGTAGTAATAGTGACCCCCCCAAAACCCATATACTTACCCCCTCCTCCTTTGCTCGGCACTGCTGCTGGCGCTGATCCCAGGTGCACACTGTGACATCAG